>NW_027185890.1:5493860-5521981 GCF_028583685.1 Petaurus breviceps papuanus
TAAGTTGCCAGGGCAGAGATTTGAGTTCAAATTAGGCTCCAGGCATTTAGTAGCTGTATGTATAATCCTGGTCAAGTTATTTAGCTTTTTAGCTTCTCTCTTTCCATATTTGTAAAATGAGGGTAATGATACTTCACTAGGTTGTTATAAGAAAGTACTTTGCAAGACTTCAAGTGCCATATTAATGTTCATTGTTATGTTATTTATGCTAGCATTATTTTTATCATCATTCTTGTATGTAAATTGAAATTTATGACAGAAACATATAAGCTAATGCTCTTTCTTATAGACTCAATGAATTAGGAGGGCTTGTGGTAATCTCTGTTTGTAACCATGCCTGCTTCGGGGTCAATGTCAGCAGAAGGCAAGGAACAACTATCAGTTCTGAACATAATAGATACATCAGTGTTAAAGGTTGAGCCAAATAAAAAGTAAGCTCCCTGGCATTCTCTGTAATTTATTTTTGGATTTATTAAAAATTTTAGACAAGTTATTAACCAACATTGACTGTCATGTCAGGAACTGTGCTGTGTTATCTATGGCCTTACAAAGAAAGGTAAAAACAATCTCTGCCCTCAAGCAGCTTACATTCTAATGGGGGAGGGGAGGAGACAATATGTAAATAAACAGATAAATATAAGATATATACAGAGTGGATGGAATGTAAGCTTAGAGGGAAGGGTCAAACCAGAATCTATGCTTTTTCCCACCAGCCTTTCCAGTTTTTTGGTCCTTTAGATTTTGGCTGTCATAGTCCCCTTGACATCAGTTTAGTTTCAATTTTCTGTTTGTTTTTTTAAAAAAATTTCTTTCCTCCCAAGTAGGACTCAGTCTTTTCTTATGTAGGTGGGGATGGCCCTTTCCCCACCCTGAGATTTGACTCTTCATGCCCTTGTGTCTTCTCTGTCTTGGCCAGAATAAAACAGTGTTGCCAGGATTCTTGAAAGACAGTATTTATCTGACAATTGCAGAATCATTTCTGTACACTAAGCCCTGTAGGAGGTGGTCCAGGTGCAGAGCTGAGTCAATAGTTATTCCAGACCTCAGAGGACCCGGCAAGGTGAATTTGAAATTCTGTCTGAAGGCAGTTCTTAGAATCAGCAACTCTTATTCCAGATTGCACCTGGAACCCCCAAGATTATTTTGCAAGATAGACAGATTACTTGCCAGAATTTCTGTCATAATGCAAATTGTGTGTGGATCTTCACAGACTAGACCAAATGGGCTTCTTCTCTAATAGGGCAGGCTACTTATAGGTCCACTCTCTACCTCACACACACGAAAAATAATCCCTCATTATAAAATGGAAAAGGATTTCTTCAGACATTCAAGAAGATTGCTGGCTATTGCCAGCCTCTTGACCCAATTAAGCTGAAATTATAGGCATGAGGATGAGCCCTGGAGTATCATTGATATGGGTTACTACTCTGTGAAGGTCAGCACTTTCTCTGTAATTTATAGTTCTAAATAGGTTTTGTTTTTCTGTTCTTGCATTTGTATATGGCTTTTTTGTGACCCCATTTAGGACTTTCTTGGCAGAGATCCTGGAGTGGTCTGCCATCTCCTTCTCCAGCTTATTTTAAAGATGAGGAAACTGAGGCAAAAAGGGTTGAATCACTTGCCCAGGGTCAAACAGCTAGTCTGTGGCTGGATTTGAGCTTATGTAGAGTCCCATAACCAATGTGTGTACAAGATAGTCCTTAAACCAAAGTCTCCTTGGCTTTGAGACTAACTCTCTTTCCACCATTCCAGGCTGCCTATTGAAGAGCACAGGTCTAAAGATTTATAGATGGAAGGGATCTAAAAAGCAATCTAGTTCAAATTTTATTTTACAAGTAAAGAAACTGATCCCAGTTAAATGAATTGTCTAGATTCATACAGGCACTTACTAATTAGTAGGGAGATGATTTGAACTCTGGTCCTCTGACTGCAAATCTAAGACTTTTTCCATTATACTATGAGATGGCTAAACAGATTTTCCCGTCCAGGTGAAGGATAACTTGAAAGAATACAGCAGTTCCTCCCAGAGCTTGAAGCAACACTTGGCTTGGAATAATACACCTGTTTTGGTAGATCCATTTTCAGAGAGCTTTCCTGTAGTCATTTAAAATAAATGAACCTTGAAGACTTGCCAGGCTACTGAGCTTCCATCATTGTCTATATGCAGAAGTCCCTACAATGGTCATGGTGTAACTTGTTGCAGACTCTACCTTATTATCTCATTTTAAACACTGCATAACAATTGAATGATGGAACGAGTGAAGGTTATAGGGTATTGTGTTTGTTTCATCCTTGTAGCCCAATAACAATTACATCCAGGTATGAAAAATCCATCTCTTCCTTCAATGCACAGGTAATCACATTCTATATGAAGCCACTCCTGATTCCCTTCCCTCTTATTTGCCTGTAGTAACATGATCCAGCCATTCTGTGAAACTCAGGGAAAGTCCCTTTCTGTTCTCATTGAAGCTTAAAGCATCAACTAAAAGTTTTTGTATGCCACCTCAAGCCCCACCCCTCAGATGCACCCCAAATAAGAGGTCCTTCCCTAGCATGATATTTATTAGGAAATTATTTATTATAGCTGAGGAATAGAAGTTTCCCTCACAATTGTCTGATTGTACCCTAAGTGCGGTTTCAGAAGCTTCTGTCCTGGCTAAATGAATCTCCTTATTTCCTAGGGTGAAGATGGTAGCCCTGAAGTAATTCTTGGAAGAGAACTAGGAAAAAAGAGTTTTATTCTACCTGGTATATTCCCCACTAGTGTGCTGGTTACATTTGTTAAAAAGAAACATAGGGAGCTAAGTCTTTCATGACTATAGAGCATGAATCTATCACTGATCGGCGCTGGTAACACTAACCATTGACCCCTGATCCAGCTCAGTTGGTAAGGGGTGATGGCAGTCACCAAATTGTATAAACACCATTGTTCAGTTGTAAAGGAATGTACAACTGTCCTTTTCAGACTCTATGCTGTAGATGGTACCTGAAAGCAGCCTTGCAGATTTTCAAAGACTCATGAATTTAGTATTTCAAGAATTGCTGGACTAGAGTGTGATGGTTTATTTTGGTGATATTTTATATACTTCTGGAATTCTGTCAAGTATGCCTAATGAATCTAAACCATTCCCTAGAACTTACATTAGTCAATGGATATATGCCAAAGCTGAATAATGTAAATTTGAGATGGAAGTAATAAGGTCTGAGGGCAAAAAATAGTTTAGCGGTAAGGAATCCATATGGATCCGTGAAAAATGCTGGCCACACTACATTTGGGGACCTGTACTTCTATGAAAGATATATAGTATTTTTTTGGCTTCATGTCCACATTTTCTGCCTTGAGAATATCCTTTATTGATCTGTTTGAATGAACCCAAGGTTTTGCCTTAAATCCTAGATATAGAAGACTTATTAATTACCTGAAGAATTGGTTCATATCCTTTCTTCTCTTTATATATTCAGATCCAGAGAAAGTAGTTCATTATGGAGACAAACACATTCAGCCTTCAGGAGCCCAACCTCACATAAACCGAATTATTGTCTCCTATGTCCTGACTCTCTGTATATTCTTTCTGCAGATTGACCAAGGTTTAAAACAACTATGTGTAAGAATCCTGAATGCTAACTTCAAGTATTGCAAATCTCATTGTGTTTATAATCTATTGCTGGACTTAGAACTGGAAGAGACTTTTGAAGTCATATAGTCTAACCCTGCCTTTTACAGATGAGAAAACCTAGGTGTAGAGAAATAAAATGCCTTGTCCAATAGGTTGAAAGTGGCAAAGCTGGAATTTTGTCATAGAGATTTCTGTGAGATCAAATAGCTCATATTTCTAAACCATAATATTCATGATAGTTCAGATGAAGATTTAGATTTCTATTACATGTAACTCAAGAGGTAGTATATCATAGTATAGAAGTGCCTATCAGAAATTATACACCAAAGCCCTGTAAGGGTTATGGGATTTAAAGATCTTCCATGCCCCATTGGACTTGCTGACGTAGCAGGAAGGGGCAGAGCAAGAGGAAGTGGAAGCCAAGCTAGAGTTCCTGCAGTGGCTGGTGGAGGTGACAGCGACAGCAGCAGCAGAGGCAGTGGCAGCGCAAAGCCCTTTTTGAGTCAGCCAGAATTTCTGCTAAGGACTCCTGCTGAGGACTGCCAGGGGCCGGAGCTGCTGGGAGCGTGCTTCCGGGACGCTGGGTGGTTGCTGTGAGTGGGGAGAGGAGGACCTTTGCCTGAGGTAGCCTGTTCTGTTTTAAAGGCTTGAGAATATGGGTGCTTTCTACTTTATCTACCTGAGCCAATTTCATAACTACTCTGATGGCTTTCACTTTCTGGTTTTGGGACTCAGTCTTTTGGTATCTTAATAAATTTTCTAGCTTATTCCCCCATATGGCAAGCATGATGTATTTTGTGATGGATAATTATATCAGCATATCTATAATTTCCATAGGCATTGTGAATATGGCATTGCTGATACAAGCCCCCTAGACCTGCTAGAAGGGGACCCCTACCAAGGTCCCTGGAAACCACCTGATAGGCCATAATAGTGAGGGAACGTTTCACATGTGTTGCTAGAAACATACCCCAGATACAAGCCTGTTCTTGTTAGCCCAGATACAAGTCTGTTCTTGTTAGGCACTCAAGACTTTACTAGAAATGGTACCCCCCTTGAAACCACATTTTGTTAATTAGCAACACCTAGTTCTATAAAAATGCATCTTTCAGGAGACTCAATGCTGTCTTCCCTATTGGGGAGGCAGTCACCAGCTGGTTAATAAACACTCCTATCAAATTATAATTGGCTTTGCCAATTATAATAATATATATGGGCATTGCATTGGTGTTACACCCTGATCATGGCAGAAGTCACAACCACCCTGCCAGGCACAAAGGTGTTGGGGTCATCTACTCCTCATTCTCTCCCCACATAATCTAAGCAGTTGCTAAATGTTGTTTCAATTTCCATGGCATTCGTCTTGTGTGTTCCCTTCTCTCTAGCTTCACACATCCCATTGTAGTTGAGGTCCTTATGACTTCTTGCCTATCTGTTGCCATGGCCTCCTGTTTGCTCTCCTTGTTTCAAGTGTCTCTGAACTTTAATCCAGCCTTCACTCATTCATTTTTTTTTCCTACTATTAAGCCCAGGTCTTATCATGTTGCTTTCCTACTCAATAAACTCTGGTAGTTCTATGTTATCTCTCAGATCCAATATTGACTCCAATGTTTTGTATTTAAATATTTACAACCACTGAACTCTCTAAATTTCCATTCTTCTTCTACACTATTCTCCTTCATGCTATTCCTCCTTTTCTCTTCTCTATGCCTTTGAAAAGATTGTTGACCATGACTGGGATGCACTCATAGGATCACAGAGTTATATCTAGAAAGGGTATGAAAAGATACTGAATCTACCTCCTCATTTTATGGATGAGGAAACTGAGGCACACAGAGGTTAAATGAATTGATCAGGGACATTTAATATCTGCTAAATATCTACAACAAGATGTGAACCCAAGGCATCCTAATTTCAAGTCCAGCACTATATCCCATGTTCCCTTATCATACATCCTTCCTGACTTCTGCTGCTTGGAGTCCCTGACTTCTAATACTCAATATTAGCATCTTCTTTTATAAGAAGCTTTTCCCCTGTTGCTATTGCTATTTCTCAGCAATCAATCTTATACTTATTTTTGTATGCATTCTACTTATACAGGACATGTCATCCCCTCCATTGGAATGTAAACATATTGAAGCCAGGGTTTGTTTTTACAGAAAAATTCCCTGCATTTAGTAGGTACCTAATATATGCTTGCTGATTAATTGATTGTTTAGGATATCTTTGACTTATGACTTATGTGTCAGAACCATCTCTAGTCCTGAATACACTGGCAGGATTATGGGCTCAAAGGGTGGTCATGAGAAGTGGTGGCTAGTGTGTATGCCCTAAATTCAGTATAGAACTTCCACCAAAATCATCTGACCAAACTAGTGATTTGGGGTCAGGGAAATATTTTGGGAAAGTAATGATTTTACCCATTATTTGATGGAATTAAGGGAGTCAAGGGGAACAACTCTAACACTTTTTTCTTTCTTTTTTTTTTTTGAGGGGGAAAGGCAAGGCAATAGAGGTTAGGTGACTTGCCCAAGGTCACACAGATTTAAGTGTGTCAAGTGTCTGAATTTGATGAATTTGAACTCAGTCATCCTGACTCCAGGTCCAGTGCCCTATTCACTTTGCCACCTAACTGTGCCACACTTTTTTTCAAAAAGAAAATAAATTATAGGGGGCAGCCAGGTGGCTCAGCGAGTAAGAGCATCGATGCCAGTGTTGGGATGACCTGGGGATCAAATCCGGGCTCAGATACTTAGTACCATGCCCAGAAATAACTGGCCATGTAACCTTGAGCAAGTTACTTAACCCCGATTGCTTACAAAAAAAGAAAATAAATTATATTCAACTAGTTACCAAAACATTTAAAAATAAGAGTATGGAGTTCCTAGGTTGAGTCTCTGCTATAGATGATCCCCATAAAAAGATGAGAGCTTTTCAGAGAAACTCCATCTTTAGTTTATCTGGAGGATACTCCTTTAAAACCTTTTTTTCCTGTTTTTTCTTTTAATATTTAGTATTTTATTTTTCATGAGCTACATGCAAGTACAATTTTTAACATTAATTTTTAAAATTTTAAGTTCCAAATTCTCTTCCTCCCTCCCAAGTCCCCACCCCCATTGAGAAGGTAAGTAAATAGATATATATTATACATGTGTAATCATGCAAAACATATCTATAATAGTCATGTTGTGAAAGAAAACATAGACCAAAAGAAAACCTCAAGAAAAATAAAGTTAAAAAAGAAGTATACTTCAACTGTATTCTGACACCATCAGTTTTTTCTCTGAGCATGGATAGCATTTTCATCATGTCCTTCAGTTGTCTTGGATTGTTGTATTGGTGAGAATAGCTAAGTCATTCATAGCTGATCATCTTACAATATTGCTGTTACTTTGTACACAGTACATTTCACTTTGCATCAGCCCATGTAAGATTTTCCAAATTTTACTGAGAGCATCTTGCTTATCATTTCTTACAGTACAATAGCATTCTATCATAATCACATACCACAACTTGTTCAGCCAATTCATGGCCATCCCCTCAATTTCTAATTCTTTGAACCCAGAAAAGAGCTGTTATAAATATTTGTGTACATATAGGTCTCTTTTTTTTTTTTAGCTCTTTTGGGATACAGACCTAGTAGTGGTATTGCTAGGTCAAAGGGTGTGCATGGTTTTATAATACTTTGAACATAGCTCCAAACTGTTCTACAGAACGGTTGAATCAGTTCACAACTCCACCAACAGTACATTAATGTCTTGGCTTCCCCACAACCCCTCCAATATCTGTCGATCTACTTTTCTGTCCCATTTTCTGTCTTATTAGCCAATCTAATAGGTAGTACCTCAGAATTGTTTTAATCTGCATTTTTCCGATCAATAGTGAGTTAGAATATATTTTCATATGGCTATAGATAGCTTTGATTACATCATATGAAAAAATGTTTTTATCTTTTGATCATTTATCAATTGGGAAATGAACAGCTCTAAAACTTTACCACAGAGAAACAGCTAATAGAAAGGACAAATGTTGGGGGGAAAAAGTTTGAGTCAAACAAATAATCAGCTTCGTGGCCCTCCCTGTAGTCTGCTTCCCAGTCTGCAACAGACATCTTGCTTTGAATCTGTGCTCAGAGAATCAGTTACCCTATGTTTTAGCCCTATTTGTCAGTCTCTTGGATTTTGGTGTTCTGCAAATATCCTGGTATCAACACAGCCTGACTTTTTGGTTTACACTTATTCTCTTCCCAACTTAGATCACACCTTCTTTTTCCCAGACAGAAGTTTATCTTTCCTTCCGGCAACTTTGTTTAAACACTGGTACATGTTGACCTTTTCTCAGCAAAAGTGTGGTAAAATAAATTATGTACTTTGGCTTTAGGAAAACCTTTTGTGGTAGTCAACAAACTTATCTAAGCAAATTAACTTGCTGAGTGTGCCAACTAAAAGCCAAAGGTAGAGCCAAATTGCAAAAAACAAAAAAAACAAAAACAAAAAACAGCATTTATTACTTAAATTTTGCCATTGAAATATGTAGGCTTTGTGGCCTTGGGCAAGTCATTTAACCTCTTAATGCCCCAGGTACTAAAACTTTAAGTTTTAGAGGAATATCCTAAGCAGGAATTCCCTAAATTCCCTGTATTAATGAAACCATAGGTCCAGTAAGTGTGTGTGTATTTGTATAAGAATCAGACTCATCCTACCTCATTTTTTTAACATGGTCTTCAGGAAGTGGAAAATATTCCATTAATTGAGCTCAAAGATGCTTTATTCACATTTGAAAGTGTGGCAATTTCTGACCAAAGTTTACATTTTTCCTAGTGCTTTATCTTTTTTATAGCCACATAATTCTCCCATCATACCCCTGTGATTGTTAATTGTTATCAATAGAGAGAAAAGTAGAAAGGAACACTTCTTTCTTCTCTGGGTATATGTTTAGATAGAAAACTGTAAATATGAAACTGAAAAGACGATGTCCAATTTTAAAAACAATTTGATCATGAGAATCCCTTGAAAATGTACACAGGAATCCTTATGCCTGGAAAAAGTACTAAAAAAAATAAAAACAAAAAGATGGTAAGGAGTAAGCCTGTTTACATATATTGCCTTAAATAGACATCAGATTAAAAACCTTGTCTCTCGTATCATTGATTTAGGGTTATTAATAATGAATAGTAAGGTGGTTCAGTGGATAGATAGAATGCTGTCTGGAGTCAGGAAGACTTGAGTTCAAACTTGACCTTATAAACTTATGAGCTGTGTGACCCTGGGCAAGTTATTTAACCTCTTTTTACCTTAGTTTCTTTATTTTTAAAACAGTAATAATGATAGCACCTACTTTGCAGCACTGTTTTTAACTATTGATAATATTTTGTAAAGCACTTAGTATAGATAGTGCCTAAAACATTTTGGTTCCTACATAAATATTAGCTATGGTGATGATTAATTTTTTCACTTACCATTCAGGGTTGTTGTGAGGATAAAATGAGATAATATTTTAAAAGCACATGGCTCAGTGCCTGACACATAGTAGGCAGCATGTAAATGTTAGCTATTATTATTTTCAAATTATATAATCTAAGAAAATATGTTTATATATTTTATTTTTTTTTTGAGTACAAAACATCTCTCACATGTCTTACAATGATCAAGGGGAAAGAAAACTGTTTTATACAGGTTATATAGTATAAATTAATGATTGGTATTTGAATTCTAGCTTTGCTATTTATCAGTTATAAAGCTTGTGGAAATCACTTTAGCTCTCTCTCAGTTTCTTAATCTGTAGAAGGGGACAATAACACTAGGACTGAGTGACAGTTTGATATGGTGTCCATAGGGCCAGCCTTGGAATCAGGAAGATCTAGTTTCAAATCAGGAGACCCCAGCCTCTATCATATAGTGGCTATATGACCCTAATCAAATTGCTTAAACTATCAGTTTCCTAGGCAATTAAGGCTATATATTGTAGAGAAAGTATAGAACTGAATTGGGTGAATTTCCTCATAGGGAGTTCCATTTACCTATTAAATCACAGATCTAGGCAAGAAAATAAATACTTTTATTACCTACACCAATGAGATCATCACGAGAACCAAATGCGAGATATGATGAACTTCACAAATCTTAAATGCTCGGCAGATATCAGTTATTAGTATTAATGATATCAATAACAAAAACAGCAAATTCTTTCTTCTGAGAGGAAATTAGAAATATAAACCTATGTCTGAGGTACCAAGGTTTGCTTGTTCAAAAGCCTTGGTTGTATAAGCTCAACATCTGTGTCAAACCAGTTTGAAGTCAGTTATCATTTAAGGACCTGAGTTACCTGAGCTTATCACAAGTTTTATTTACGAACTTGTTAGCCAGTGCAATGTAAAAGGAAATTCAATCAATACTTATTGTTACAAATCCTCCTTGAGTACAAGATTGAAATGTAGCTCAACCTAGGGGTGCTTTTATCTGACTCAAGACAACCAGGAGAATAAAAAGTGCTGAAGCATGTTTAGGCTGCAAATACTGCCACCTTATTCACTTTGAATATTTTATATCTTTTGCTTCCTCATGGCCTAAAGAATTCAACGAGTTGTTGAAGTGTGGAAGTATAAACACTGGGCTTTAAAGTAACTTCCCTACTTAAAAATTAAAATGTTACGAAGTTAAAAAAAAAAGAATTATAACAAGAATAGTATTTCCCTTTTAAAAAATGTTCATGATTTCTCATACGCCTCCAGGACATGGTAAAGCAATTTCGTTAAACACTTATTAAGTGCCTATTATATGTGCTAGAGTCTATGGAAAAATACAGAAAATAAGATGATATTCATGCTGTCAAAGACATGGCAATATACTTGAGTAAATAAGACAAATATGTACACACACACACGTAATCAAAATGCGAAAGGATAGACATATAGGATAGGTGCAAAGAAAATACCAAGCCCAGTGTTTAGTATAATGCCTGGCATTTGATAAATTCTTTTTAATTGATTCATTCCAGGAGGGAAAGATTATTTTTATCTGGGAGGATTAGGGAAAGCTGGATGGAGGATGTAGCATCCCAGGAAGTCTTTGAAGGACAGGTAGGATTACAATGAGAAGAGATAGAGTGGGAGAGGGGTGGATTTAAAACATTTGAAGTACAAGGGATGATGACAGAAAATGTACAGCAGTGAAGAATTGTGTGTGTGTGTGTGTGTACACTTCAGTTCATCCACAGTGAAGAGTATGTGAAAAGGAGAAATTTGAAACAAAGCTGAAAAGACAAATATAACTATATTATGGAGTTTTGAAATACAAGAATCCATTTGTTCAATAGTTAATGAGACACTGATATCCGTTCATTCGTCCATGCATTTATTTATTTGTTTTATTTTTGTGGGGAAATAATGTAATCATAATTTATTGCCAGGGACATTATGTGGAAGTAAAAATTACTTGGAATCAATATTTACACTCTGCTGGACTGAAGAGACTTAGAAGATTACCGCTATAGTTTGATCTCAGGAGTAGGCAAGGAGATATTACTGATGAGCTGACCAGTCTCACTTCCAACTGAGGCTGCTTGCTATAAGATTATAAAAGAAAAAACAAACAGTTCAATATTCTAGGCAAGTGTTACAAAGCTGAAAGATGTTAGGAAGTGGAGAAAGAGAATCAGGTCAGAGTTCTGTTTGTCAGAGCAATGTAGCTCTGAAAAGTCTGGTTATCTCTTCTGGCTCATTTCCGACTACCTATAAAAATGCTTGGGGCAACTAGATGGTACAGTGGATAGAGTGCTGGACCTGGAGGAGGAAGATCTGAGTTCAGTTCCAGCCACATCACTTACTAGCCATGTGATCTTGGGCAAGTCACTTAACCTCTGTTTGCCGTAATCCACTGGAGAAGGAAATGACAAACCATTTCAGTATCTTTGCCAAGAAACCCCATGGACTGTATGGACCACGGAGTCATGAAGGTTAAGATGTGACTGAAGGAATGAACAACAGTAAATGTCCTCATGCCTCCCCTGTCCTGAAAAAACCTTCATTTGACCCTTCCATCCCCACTAACCAGTATCCTATGTTCAAGATTCCTTACTTTCCAAGCTGTTGCCAAGGCCTGTTGATTTCACCTCTTTTGAATATGCTCCTTTCTTTCTTCTGCCACCACCCTAGTGCAGGTCCTCATTGTCTGATGCCTGGATTATTGTATTAGCTTCCTGGTGGTCTGCCTGTCTCATGTCTCTCCCCACTCCATTCACTCAGCACCAAAAGTAATTTTTCTTAAGTGCAGGTCTCTCCCACTTCCTTCCTCAATAAATTCCAGTGGCTTCCTGTTGCTTCCAAGAGCAAATATAAAATGCTCTGTTTGGCATTCAAAGCCTTTCACAACCTAGCCCTCTCCTGCCTTTCCAGTCTGCTTTCACCTTACTGCCTCACACATATTCTTGGATCCAGTTAGTACTGACCTCCTGGCTGTTCCGCTCCATCCCTCAGTTCCTAGCATTCTCTCTGGCTGTCCCTCATCTCTGGAATGTTCCACTTTTGCTTCCTCTGCTCCTCCTACTGATCTCCGTGGCTTCCTTTAAGTTGCAATTAAAATCCTACGTTCTATAGGAAGCAGTTCCCAACTTCTTTTAATTCCAGTGCTTTCCTCGTGTTATTTCCTATTTATCCTGTATATAGCTTGATTTATATATATATATATATATATATATATATATATATATATTTTGTTTGTTTGTTTGTTTGTTTGCAAGGTGTCAGCCCTATTAGATTGTAAGCTCCTTGAAGACAAGAACTGTCTTTTGCCCCTTTTTGTATCTCCAGCGCTTAGCACAGTGCCTAACACATTTGTTGCTGGGTCATTTCAGTCGTGTCTGACTTTTTGTGACCTCATTTGAGATTTTAGTGGTAGAGATACAGAATTAGTTTTCCATTTCCTTCTCTAGCTCATCTTACAGATGAAGAAGACTTGCCCAGGGTCACACAACTAGTAAGTATCTAAGGTCAGATTTGAACTCAGAAAGATAAGTCTTCCTGACTCCAGGCCTGGGACTCTATCCATTGTGCCACCTAACTTGGGCTACTTTTCAGTCCTCTTTTCTGGATTAGGGTAAAATAATTCTTTTCAATTCCTAATAGGAACTCAGTCACTGATCTGGACTATCTGCATTGATCTGCATATCAATAGGATTAATAATTCCTGTCCTGCTTTTCTGTGAGTAAAGGACAGAAGCAATAATAAATAGGCCCAACGTAGGATGGAAATAGGTAAAATTGATAAGATGCTAGAAAGTGGAAGATGAGCGAGAAATACAATATGATTCTAAAGTTTTTGAAATTCGGTGCCTAATAGGATGATTACACCATTAATAGAAGAATGGAAAATGGGGACTTGGGTTTTCAGAAATAATAATGATTCTGGGTTTGTTTACAGGTAAAAATGTCTTTCAGACAATTGAGGATTGTGTTTTTAGCTTAAGGGAATTATCAGGACTGCTAACTATAGAATTGGGAATCATTGAGGAAAAGGTGATAGTTGAAGTATAGAAATGAATAGGAATACCAGGGGATAGAGAATAAAGAGAAAAGAAGAGGGCAGAACCTTAGTACATTTCCACATTTCAAGAATGGGAAAATAATGGAGACAAAAAAACAACTATTCGGAAAGAAAGGAAGTCATGGAAATGGATTGTCAGTGAAAGCAAGTACAGAGAATGAGATAGGTAATAGAACCAATCGTTCCAGAGAAATCACAGAAGATGAGGACAAAGAAAAGGACAATAAATCTCAGTAATAAGTAAGTTATTGGTGACCCTTGGGAGCTGCTTTGGTTGTGTCAGTTAAAGAAATCAGATTGCATGGGTTAAAGAGGGTTGGGGAGCTGGCCATATATCATGTCACATTCCTTTTCGTAGAGTTTGGACACCCCCCTTTACAGAAACTTTGTTTGAATTTCTTATTTTAGATTAGTCTTCAATAAAGGAGAGGGAATTAATTTTTAGATGATAAGCTCAACCATTCTGACCAAATTAAAAATTCAGTTTAGTGAAAAGAATTCTCATTTGAATGATTTGACCACTCAGTTGAATCAAAAAGTCATGTTGGTGTCCTTCATTTTACCAAAATTTTCCTCAATGCTAGGAACTAGTGGGAATATTAGTTCTCTTTTATTATAAGTTTTTTTCCCCCACATGGAATGAGCATTTTCATGTCCGAGTCTCCCAGTCATGGAAAAAGGAGGGCCTGTTCAATGAGAAACATACGGCTCTTGGTGAGTAATCAGGAACAGAGCTGTCAACATTATGAAAACACCCTTTTGAAAATTGTGACTTTTTTTTTTCAAAAGACTGTCATAAAAGTAATCTGTCTTTTCAGACTTCACAGGGTGATGCTTCATTGCCATGATTCAGCAGGTGTTCTGAAGAGATGCTAATAAAACATCCAGGCATTACGTGGTTTAGAAATGATACACTGGCTCTGCAATTCTGAAAATAATCTTAAAAAGCAAAACTAATTTAGAAATCTCATTATGTCCAAGGAATGGCACTTCTCAATGTATAAACAGAATAAATGCAGCTAGAGCTGAATTTCAGCAAATTATATAGTAGGTGAGGTTTGTTTTGGGTACCTCTTACCAGCTCTTTCTGTATTTCTCTTTCCCTATCCTCCTCCCCTCTCAGCTCCTCCAAATGAAAATAATTGGACAAAATAATTCACACTAAACTGTTGATGACTAACATGTTACCCCTTGTCAAGAATCTATTTTAAGAGTGCATAGAAGACAGAGTGCTGCCTCTAAAGGTGAAATTTCATTCACTGGGCACCTGTTTTTTGGAGATCATGAGAATTTGAATCAAAAGGGATGTTGGAAAATTACATAGTCCCAATGTTTTACTTTTTGGAAGAAGAAAATGAGTCTTGGGAAGGAGAAATAAATTGCCCAAGGTCGCACAGCTGGTAAGAGGAGCC
The DNA here is from genome assembly GCF_028583685.1 of Petaurus breviceps papuanus. Taxonomy (NCBI): domain Eukaryota; kingdom Metazoa; phylum Chordata; class Mammalia; order Diprotodontia; family Petauridae; genus Petaurus; species Petaurus breviceps. The sequence goes on from NW_027185890.1 coordinate 5,508,429, forward strand.
AGGATTTAAATTTGGATTCAAGCCCATTCAATCCACTGATAAGCCCTATTGATTCTACCACCAAACAATCTCTCACATGTGTGTCCTTCGTTTCATTCAGACAGCCAGCACCTTAGTTCAGATTCTTAATGCTTTTCCTTAAACTATTGCTAACAGCCTCCTGAATGGTGTCCCTGCCTCTAGTCCCTTCTTTCTTTAGCCTACCCTCCATACTGTTGAAGAAATCACCTTAAAGTCCATGTCAGTTCTCTACTTCGAAACTTTTAATAGTTACTGATTGACTCTGGGATAAAATAGAAACAAACTGGTATATAAAATCTTACATTAATTTTGGCACCAATCTACCATTCTAGTTGTATTTCACATTATCTTTCCTGCTATATTTAGGATAAATTTTTGTTCACTACCCTCACTACTCTGATCTTGTCTCTCCCAGTCTTCCTCTCACCATGTCTTCCCCCCACCAGTAGTGTTGACTCCTGCCCCCATCTTACCCTGTGCTATCAGTTATAATTATCTCTGTTAGTTGTAGGAGCTCTCCAACTTCATCAGTAAATTGAAAACATGGTGCAATTGGTAAGAGCCAATGAGGAATTCAGTGGCAGGTAGTGCTTTGGATTGCTGGTGGGACCTAATCATGTAGGGTCTCTCCAAGGAGTGACCAGGGGAAGCACAGCTAGCCACCCGGGAGACTTGGAGTTGACCAAATGATAGTTCTCAGCTTTTACAGCCATAGTAACTGAGCACATAGATAATAGAATGCCACTGTTGGTATCTTGCTTAAAGAGTTTTCCACCACTTCAGAAAAAAAAGGTCAGCTCAAACTTAGACTGTATGCACTTCTAATGTTACTATTATTCAGCAAAATTAGGTGTTAAGTAAACTTCTAAAAATTCTGAATATAACATCCAACAACTAAGATGAGCATTTGTATATTGTAGAACAGAAAGACCTTGTATATGGAACCATGAATCTCTATTATGTAGATCTTACTTTCTTGTAAAAGTCTATAATAAATCCAAATGGAACTTATATTAAGGCTTATGTTGGCATTTTCAGGCCTATCTGGGGGTAACAAATTAACATTTCAGTGAGGAAAAATGTGTTCTGAGTTCTAAACAACCTTACTGTTAGTCTTTCAAAACAAGACTTTTTCCCAATTTCTGTATTATGTATGGTGTAGTAAGACTAACCCTGGAGACATAGATACAAGTCTTGTCTCTATTATGTACTGGCTGAGGGACCCTGGGTAAGACTCATCACCTCTCAGTGCCCCTAGGTAACTCCTTAAGACTATAAATTGCAGACCAAGTACTGACCTGCATTGGTAGAGAAGGCATCCTCATATTGGGGAAAATACTAATAATAACAACATCAAGTCTAGTCCTCTTATGTGGTTTTTTCATTGCTGCTAATTTTATATGATCAGTATTTTGGGTGCCTAATTTTCTGAATCTCCTTCAAATGGTGATATTCAGAGGTAGGGCTTTCTCCTTCACACAGTGCTTCAGTTCTTCCTTCTGAACATTGTTAAAAATCTTTCGTTAAGAAGAGTTTGTGGTAGAAAGTCAATTTAGTTTGATTCTGCTGTTTATTTAGGCTGCCTGATATGCATCTATCTAAACAACACAGATCACACCTCCAAAAATGTTCTTTAGTCATATTTAAGGGTGCTATTTATTATCTTTTTTGTCTTATGACACTGTCTTATGAAACCATAAGCTTTATTAAGGAAAATTCAGCTACTTAATTGTAGTGATAAAAGCACCAGAACCAAATTAGAGCATTTTTGTTGTTCAGTCATGTTTGACTCTCTGTGACCCCATTTGGGGTTTTCTTGGCAAAGATACTGGAGTGGTTTGTTATTTCCTTCTCCAGCTCATTTTACAGATGAGGAACTAAGGCAAAATAGGTTAAGCAAATTTTCCAGGTCATACAGTTAGTAAGTATCTAAAGCTGGATTTGAACTCATGAAGATGACTCTTCTTGACTCCAGGCCAGGCACTCCATCCACTGTGTCACTTAGCTGGTTCTTCTCTAGAACATGCTTCTTCTCTTTTTGCTGAAAGTAAAAAATTCTTCCTTCAGATGTCAGAATACCTGAGTTCGAATCTTCACTCTTCAGTTACTTATATGATCTTGTAATATTTACTAACCACCTCTGGATCTTTGAATCCTCATCTGTGAAAGGAGAGTTGAATGCAATTGCCTATAACATTCTTTGGAGCTCTAAATGTATGGGATAGGGACTGAATTTGTGATTTCAGCAGTACAGGAAACTCCTAGGTGAGGAAATTTTCTCTACCAACAAAAGTAAATGCTTATTTATTCGGCAGTTTTTCATCTTAAAATGTTGCTTGGAGCAGAGATTCATGCCCCCAATTCTCCCCTCCCCTTCCAATTGGCTTTGAAACTAGATCAAATATAAGTGTGAAAAATATAATAAAATAAATAAAAATGCAATAAAACATCAATAACATATTTTTTGAAACTAAGCCATTGTGCTACCTACCCACAGGGATCCTTATGTACAGATTAGTGGCCACCATTTCTAATTGGGTTTGACCACTGGCCTAGAGTGCTGAGAGTTTAAGTGACTTGCAAAGGGTCATCTACCCAGTATGTGTGAGAGATAGGACTTGAACCCAGGTCATTCTGGTTTCAAGTCTGCCCCCTATCTGTTATGCCATGGAATTTTATTGCTAAACTTGTGATTTGAATGAACATCTGAATTTTTTTCAGTGTGCTATAATTAAAAGGGTCCTGGAACTAAAGTCATATGATATTGTGGTTTAAATCCTGCCTCTGACTCTCAATTACTGTGCAACTATATACAAATCCCTTGAATTCTCTGAATCTTTTTCTTCATTTGTAAAATGGGTATAATGTCTGCCATCCTTGCTTTATAGTGTTGCTGTCCATATCAAATGATAAAGCACTTTACAAATCTTCAAGTCCTGCATAAAGGTCAGAAAAAGGGTGTGAGAGGCTCACTGAACTCTGTCCTCTTTAAACCCCATCTGGCTTATTGTGTTCATCTGGTTTAAAAGGTTTAGAAAGGAAACTAATATAGGCTTGAGAGAATAAACGAAAGGACAGTGAGTGTGGTGAGAAATCATAACACATGAGATTGAAGAAACTGGGCATATTTAGCCTGTAGAAAACTGAGGGAAGGTGATGGTGGCATTGTTTAAGTATTTTCAGGGTTTTCATGGTTAGTCATAGGCATATATGGAAACTGTAAAAATATTGAATTGTACATACATTTATATATATGTAATATATAGTATATAATATAATACATTGAATTATTATGCATACATACAATATATAAACACAATGCATATAATATAATTAATATAATATAATAATGTAATATAATATACACATACTATATATAATATTTACAATACAAAATATTGAACTGTGTGTAAGTATACATGTGTGTATATGTGTGTACATATGTGTGCATGCATGTATATGTGTGAGTGTATGTATGTACACACATAAGGATGAAGAATAGGAATTATTTTCCTTGGCTTCAGAGAGCTGATCCAGGAACCATGGAGGGGATCTGCAAAGAGGCAAATTTAAACTTCATATAATGAAAATCTTCCTAATAATTAGAGTTCTCCCAAAGCAGGATGGTTGTCTTTAGGGATGATGGATTTGCTCCCTTTGGAGGTCTTTAAGAAAAGGGTGTAAGGTTGCTTCTCTGGTGTGTTATAAAAGGAATTCCTTTGGCATATGGCTTAGACTAAATGGTCAGGAATAAGGGCCTTCCAACTTTCAGAGTCTGGATTCTTAACCTCTCTCATACTATACTATGGTTGTCTGTGCACCAGTTTTACCCCCAAGTCTGTAAACTCCTTGAGGGCAGGAAATATTTCTAAATCATTTTTGTTTCTTCTTAGCTACCTAGATGTTATCCAATAGTCTGACTCTGTGTGACCCCATTTGGGGTTTTCTTGGCAAAGATACTGGTTTGCTATTTATTTCTCCAGTTCATTTTACAGACAATGAAACTGAGGCAAAAAGGGTTGAATGACTTGCCCAGGGTCACGCAGCTAGTAAGTGTCTGAGTTGGGATTTGAACTCAGGGAGATGAGCCTTTGTCACCCCAGGCTTATCTCTCTTTCCACTGTGCCACTACCTGCCCCAACCACCTAGTATAGCGTCTTAATTATGGTATGTATGTAATAAATATTTCTTGACTGCATTTAGTTGAAAGAAGTGCTGCTGAAGCAGGGGTATTCTGGTAATTATTTCACAACAAATTTTCCAAAGAGACACTACACACTTTCAAGTTTAATCTGTGTTATTAACAATTTCTCCATTTCTTTCTTTAAGTCAGAACAATCAAGAAAACAACAAATTAAGCCATAATTTATGGAATTTGCTGATTTCTCAAGTGTACATACTTACAATGAAAATTTAACTTTTAGCTCTCATGAGCTGGTTTCAGATGCCTCTAGCACACTCCAACTTAGGTCTCTTGCTACTTATGTGAACTTGGACAAGTCACCACTCTCTATACATTAGTTTCCTTACAGAAAAATGGGGGTGTGGTGGGGAACTTGACATTCTTTAATGCTTCTATACTAGCTGGCTAAATGGTTACTACAAGTTAGTAGTTGGCACACAGTTTCCAAGTTCCTATATCCTTTTTATAATTATTCCCTAATGGAATGCCATGAGGTGTGTGTGTGTATACATTTAAAGTACTCATCACTCGCTCTATAAGATAGAAACTTCCAGCCTTTACTTTGAGTGTATGAAGCTCTGAGAGTGGGAGGTGGGAGTAGGAATGGCTTGAGTAAAGGACCATCTGTTCTGGGTAATTGTATTGAAATACCCCAATTACCTAGAGCTTGCCATAGTTTGCCATACTCACCAATCAGGAAAGTTTTGTGCAACTGATGTCTTTTCTCTCCTGAGCATGTGTGTCCTAGAAATATACCTCACTTAAATCTCCAAACTCAGTTGTATCTTCCTGTCATTTGGGGGCATTTCTAAACTAAATACAAAAGTAATAAACAGGCCTCCTTGGTTCATGAGGTATGACCTAGATCATCTCTAAGGCCCCTATTTACTCTAAAATTCCATCATTCAAAATAAGAAAAAGCACTTTATAACATCCATAACTCAAACTCCCTTGGCTTAAGGAGTGGTATTCCAATGTATCACTTTTAAAATATCCTTCCTGAGTCTATTTATGTATCATTCAGATGTTTTATGTTTCCTTAAACCCACACAGCTAAATCAATGAAGATCTGCATTAAGAGCTTTTTAATGCTCATGTAAGCAGTAACCAAGCATATGTTTTAGTACTGCTATTCTGCATAATGATATAAGCTACCATTCTTTGTGCTTTCTTTTTCTTCAGCAAATTTTGGAACATTTAGGAACATAGACTCAAAGGACCACATGAGGTTGAATGACTTCACTAGAGTCACAAAGGGACAATTTGATCTAGGTGTTTCTGTTCTATGTCTAGTCCTCTGTCCACTATCACAGACTTTTTTTTGGAGGGAGGAAGGCAAGGCAATAGGGGTTAAGTGACGTGCCCAAGGTCACACAGATAGTTAAGTGTCAAGTATCTGAGATCAGAGTTGAACTCAGGTCCTCCTGACTCCAGGGCCGGTGCTTTATTCATTGCTCCACCTACCTGCTCCTATCTCATGCTTTTAATTAAATACTTATTTATCACAGAAGCTAAAAAAAAAATTCCATCACAACAGGAACTTAACAATGTTGGAAAGTGACTAACATCTCAAAAGTTATGAATTTCATGGTCAATCATAAGCATATATATGAACTGTTTTGAATTATACACACACAGATATATATATATATATATATACATAGAGACACATATAGTTATACCATATAAAGATGAATTATACATGGATATATACACACATAATTTAATACCTCACTCTTACCCCACCCCCACATACTACATATATGTGTACACATATACATATATAATTTGCTAAGACCTCTGAGAGTTTAATATATGTAAGCATATAAACACAGACATATATAATGTATGTAAATAAATATACATATACATATGCATACACATATTCATACATATACATGACTTGTCTAGGACAATGAGAGGTTAAATAAGTTGCCTAGGGTTGCATATGTGGTATTTTTTACATATGTATATCTATATCTGTCTAGATACCTATAAATATGGATGGATTGAATATTTAAATATCTAAATGATATTTCAATATTTTCTTGTACCTATAGTCTTATCCATATGACTACTTTCTCACAAACTGCTGATTGCAATCCATTCAGTGTCGTTCTTGTCCATGTCTTCCCATCATCCTCCAGGGAGAGAGATACCACCAGACTGGGGAATTCCTCTAGATCTCATGGTAACATAGTAGAGTACAAGGACTGTGTGTATGTTATCTCTTGTTACTTCTGCATGACGGTCCCCATCTTATTCCCTAGTAGTATATTGTTCTGTCATGATTAGAAAGTCTGAATAATATATATTACATATAAATGTGTATACACACATATATTATAATATTCTAAAAGCACTTAGTTAATTATTCATTGATAATATGCTATAGCACACCCACACCCACATTGTTCCTCTCCATGGTCTTTTGGGTGACTTACAATTTTAATTCATCAGTGATTATGAAATTCCATGCTTCATAGCCATATAGCAGTACAGCAAGAAAAATGATATTAAAAATATGGCTCTTTATTTTAGAAGAAGCTTGGAGTCATTAAAAACACTATGTAATTTCCAAAATGAAATCCAGTAGATTTTCTCCAATTCAGTTCTCGCTCATTTCATTTTGGTGTCTATCCAAAATAATTGCACTGATATATAGATCTTTGCCTATCCAACGAATAGAATATCATAGAGGGACAATAAGCATTTTTCATCAACTTTTTTTTGATAGGTAAGGTGAATTATTTCAGATAAATATGGAGATGTTAAAGGAAGCTTAAAATGTTCTAGAATTTGATGCAATTAAGATATATTGGATGTTGCTGATCTAAAAATGGCAAGATTCATAAGTTGATTGCATGTGAGAGATGAAGGAGAAAGAATGAAAGATGAGGGGCAGCTAGGTGGTGCAGTGAATAGAACACCAGCCTTGGAGTCAGGAAGGCCTACGTTCGAATCTGGCCTCAGACACTTGACACTTACTAGCTGTGTGACCTTGGGCAAGTCATTTGATCCCAATTGCCTTGCCTTTCCACCCTCCACAACAAATAAACAAATGAACAAAAAGAGTGAAAAAAGAGCCTGAGGTTTTGAGCATAAATATTAGGTGATGATAGCACCAATAAAAGAAATGGGAAAATTAAGAGGAGACACTATTATTTTGATGGGGAACATAATGAATTTTGTCACTGGATATGTCAAATTTCAAGTGATGGCAGGCTAGTCCGATGGTAATTTCCCTGAATACAATGGGAAATGTGAATTTAGAGCTTAGGAGAGAGGTTAGGGGCTGGATTATAGGTTTTGGAGTAATTTGCATAGAGGTAATAGTTGAAGCTGGTCTTGAGGTAAAAGAGATTTTCAATGCACAACCTGTAAAGAGAGACAAGGAGAGGGCTCAGAATAAAATTCTGGTAAATGTCAACATTCAGGGATGGAAAGAAGGAAAAGAGTTAATGGAGAAAGAGAATAGGTGACCAAAGAGTTAGCAGAATGAAATATAATATTAAAGAAAACATAACAACGGAGAGCTTCATGAAAGAAGGGATGATCAACAAATGATATTGAGGGATTAGTTCAAATAAACCTTTACTGATGATGGTTAAAGAGGCCAATGATGGAAAAGGTCATTGACTTGGAAACTAGCAAATCCCTGCTGAAAGAAGTCATATTAAAAAGGCATTAGACGTGTGGTTAGTTTTTAGAGGGCAAGCAAGGTATATTATTATTTCTAGAAGTTTAATAGTAGAAGGGAGAATGTTAGTTTGAGAAAATAGAAAAATCTAAAAAAACTTTTTTTTGGGGGGGAGGGGGGCGGGGAGTAGAGATTTGGTTATAGCTAAAGATCCAGAGGAAAAGAGATTAAAAATGCAATAGATTCACAAAAGATAGATCATAAGTCTTTACTCATGCAACGCAAGAATACATTGTATTTATGACTTTTCTCAGATTGGAAGTCCAGCATAGATATGGTCTATGGGTTGACAAAATAATTTTTTCCCTGATGACTCATTTAGAGGGAAAAAAAGCAAGTAAATATCATACCTGCCAGAGAAAGTAAATTGATTCTTCTGTAACCCTTTATATCGACTCATATGCGCTATATAAATATATACTATAGAATACTTACTTATTCTTGTTCCATTCTCTGCTTTCATTATCTTGTGGTAGAACAGAACATTGTTCATTTTAAGCACTACCTTGAAGATGGAGAAAACCATGAAAACATCCTAGTTGATTCCTAGTACAAATACAAAATCTAAAAACCTTAAATTCAGTCACTAGAAATGCCTGATTTTCCATTTATTTGCAAATTCTGTCTTAGCCTTTGTAAATGACTTTTAAAGGCTAATCAATTTCTTTTTCTATTTGGACTTGTATTTTTACTGTATGATTGTACTTTGCTTTCCATTGCTAGAGTTTTATAATTCAAATTGATTAATTATCCTGGAAATATTTGGGAAGATATTGAATAAATAATATCTTGTTAAATGTTCAGAAGTCAAATCTACAGCAAAACTGTTCTCTTTTGTGACTTGGAGTCCTACTTGACCTGAGCTGAGCTTTGTGATTTTGTATAGATCCTCCCATACGGAATTTTCTTATACTCAGTTATTTAGATTCCCCTCTCAATTCTTTTCTCTAAAGCTTTACTTTATAGATCTCCACCCACAATAAAAAAGTAAAGAGATGAATCTTCTCAATGTAAAAACCCAGGACAAAGTCTAGGAGTAGAAAAAGTGCTGTTATTCATCACCAATCTGCAAAATAAATGACAGGCTAATGGCAAAACTTAACCAAGTGTAAGAGATGTGGGTGGTTATTGGAAATTAGTTATAATTGATTTTTAAATAAAGATGTCTTTGAAAAAAATAATTTTAATGGATTTCGTTTCCAAGATACTAAAAAGTTAAAGGGAGATAAGGCTTATGCTACCCACTGTGCTCCTAAACTATAGCTCACAGCTCAATTGGGAGAATGGAGGAAGATTATCATGGAATCACAGAAATTCAGAGCCTACTGGAATCTCAATAGTTACATAGTTTAGCTCATACTTGAAAAAAGAATATTTAACACGTGTTCATCTCATGCCTGCTTGAAGATCTACTGCAACATTATATCCCATATATGGACCATTGTAGATGTCAGGATATTTTTGTTGTTTTTCTGTCATTTGCCTCTTGTCAATCTTTCACCCATTGCCCCACTTCTGTCTTCTGAAGGAAGGCAAAAGAAGTCTAATCCTTTTTCTGTATTTGGAGGCAACTGTGGTTAAGTGACTTGCCCAGGATCATACAGCTAGTTAGTATCTGAGGCCAGATTTGAACTCAAGGTCCTTCTGACTTTGGGACTGGTACTCTATCCACCATGCCACATAGCTTCCCCATCTAATCTCTTTCCTACAGGATAAGTCTCATATTTGTAGACAACTATCATGCCCCTGGGTTTTCACCTCTCCAGGATGAACATCACCAGTTCCTCTAAATATTTCTTATTAAACAGAACCTTAGTTGCCTGTGTAATTCCAATTCTAGAACCAGAGCTGTGTGCTTTCCCCTAGTTACCCTGATTTAAATATTCTGAAACTTTAAGAAGGTGCTATAATGGATACAGTATTGAATTTGTAATAAAAAAAAAGACCTGAGTTCAATTTTAAAAGTGAGTTCAATTTTAAAAGCTATTAGCGATTTTTTTTGGAGGAGGTAAGGCAAGGCAACTGGAGCTAAATGACTTGCCCACGGTCACACAGCTAATAAGTGTCAAGAGTCTGAGGCTGGATTTGAACTCAGGTCCTTTTGACTCCAGGGCCAGTACTCCATTCACAATATTAGCTATTATTAATTATTACTGTTATTATTAAAAACACAAGCACAACTACCACTTCCAGTCCTTAGAGAATAGACTCAATCTTTTGAACTCAATTCAAAAGATGTTGATGTTGCCTCAGATACTGTTGGATCCCAGTTCATCAACATTATCTCCCATGCTCTACACCTTTATTTCACTTGAGCTACATAAAGATTGCTATCTTGTTCTCATTATCATCCACAGTTCTTCTACTCCATAACTGAATACTTCTTTCTGACTACAGACTTCTAATATTTCATGTCTTCCTATTTCTCACTTTTTAATCTCTCCTCCCTCCTCTTGGCAACCTCTATCCATTCTATTTTCTTTTCTATGACAATGGAATTGTGCTTTACAAGCTCCATTCCACTTTTTCTTTCCCACATCCCCCAACCCCAACCCAACCCCCTCCCTGCAAATGCCCCGCCTTTCTTTTGAAATCATGACCCTTCGAGTAATCACTTCAACTTTTCTTGTTCTCTGCCCCTGTATCTTGTGATCCATTGTGCAACTAGCTGCTTTGTTACCTTTGCAAATGTTGAAACTGGATTATGTCCATCGTTGGCCTTCCATTTTTTCAATTTTTGAACTATTGAAAACTGTGCAGGAAGTCACATAGCTGTGAAAATACATTTGTTATTTAATTTCAACTGGGTCTCACTACTTCATAGCAATGTTTTCTCTTATGTTCTCCATGGTAATGGCTTCAGGTCTTTTCTTCTTACTGAGGCCACCTACACTCCCTGCTCTCCCACCCCCATTTAGAAGAGGATCTTTTCTTACACTTTATTTAAAAAAATAAATTACACCATCCCCTGAGACCTCTTCTTCCCAAGTGTACACTTCGAAACTTCTCAACAATGTATATACCATTCTCCCCTCCCCTTTCTTTCCATTTGCTGAAGAAGAGGCAACTCTTCTCCTTGCAAATAAGAGCCTCTCTTCTTTTTGCCACTGATCTTTTCCTTTCTCCCCTGGAAACTTTCTTTTTTGATAATCTCATATTCTTGCTGCCTAATCTATCTATATCTATCTATTCATTTATTTAATTCCTATCTTCAAAAATCTTTCCTTTGATGTTCCTATCCCCTCAAACTATTATTCTATAATCAAACATCTATAAAACAACAGTCTATCCTCCTTGCCCCCACATCCTTACCTCCTAATCATGCTTGTCTTTTTAAGATTTGGTCTCCTAACTGCAGACTGAAAATACTCTCTCCATGGTTACCAAAGACCTAACTGTTAAATTGAGTGATGTTTCTGTCTTCATTCTCTTGACCTGTTTTCAGTATTTGATATTGTTGATGTCCTCTACCTCTGAGTATCTCTCTATTTGCTGGATTTTTGTAACATTGCTCTCTCTTGGTTCTTATCTTTCTTAGTCTCTTTTGCAGAGTTGTTGCCCACATCCTATGGCTTAAATGTAACTCATACAAGGCGAACATTCACAAAGTAAGGACAAGTGGTACAAGAATACTCTCAAGGCCTGTCTGAAGAACATTAGTATTGATTGTCAGACATGGGAGATACTGGCAGAGGACTAGCTAGCATGGTGTGCCCACGTCAAAGAAGGCACTATGCTCTCTGAGTGAAGTAGAACCACAAAATCACAAAGGAAATGTGAGATGTGCAAATCTAGAGACATCTTCATTTCAAATGTTCAAATGGACTATTTGTGCCTTACCTGTACTAGAACCTTCCAAGCTCACATTCGACTGATCATCCAAACAAACTCATTGGTCCTCTTTTAGTTGGTGAACAAAAATGTTTTTTGTGTAGCATCTTCCATGGCTCTGACCTAGGTATGCCTCTGTCTCTCTGTGTTTTTACCTGTATCTCGGTGTCTTTGTCTCTGTCTCTCCTTGCTGGTCTCAACATGATCCATGGATTCACCTATCATTTCTATGAAAATGATTTCCAAATCCTCTCTTTATATCTCTATTGAGCCCCAGTCCCATATTATAACTTGTTCAAAATCTCTTAAGACATTTTGAGTGTGAGATTTTCAAAGCATAACTTTCCATCTTTCTCCTTTATCCCAAACATGAGCTTAAATTTCTTATTTCTTTCAAAGGCAAGACCAGTCACACAGGTTTGCAAATGTGATATCATCTTTAAATGCTTCTGTTCCTGATACACTCATTCCTTTATTCAATTAGTTGCCAGGGATCACTGATTTTATCTTTACAACACATTTTCCATCCATTCCATTCTCTCCCAATAGGATATGATGGCCACCTCCTTAATTAAGCTCTTCACATTTACCTAGCAACATCTTTACAATCCATTCCTTTCATTGTGAATGGAAGGAAAGGTACCACACTGTGTTAGGCCTATATCACCTCTCACATAGACTACTGAAATGGTCTCATAATTAGTATCCCTAACTCGTCTCATTTCCATTCCAGCCCATCTTCCATCCAGCTACCAGACAAATATTCCTAAAACATAGATTTGACCATATCTCTTTCCTGTTCCTGAAGATCCAGTGCTCCCTTATTATTGATTCTCTTTAATTTTTTTTAATTTTTTAAATTTAAATGCTTTATTAAATGCTGATTTACATCATTCGTTTCCGCCAGATTTTGAGTTACAAATTTTCTCCCCGTTTTCCCCCCACCCATCCCCCCAAAACAGCAGTCCCACAGGATATCCCGACCTCCAATCTGCTCTCTCCCATATTTTCTCCCATACACGTTTCAACTTTTCCAGTGGATCTCTATGCCTCAGTGCCTGTATATCTTTTTTCTTAATTACATGTAACATGGTATTAATAATAGTATATATATATATATATATATATATATATTTGAATATTTGATTTAAACTTTCAATTCCAGATTCATTCCCTTCCCCCCCTGCCACCCACCCCCACTGGGGGGACAAGCAGTTCAGTATAGGTTGTACATGTGTGGCTAATGCAAAACAATAACATAGTAGATGTATTGTAAAAGACTGACTATTTTTCCCTCCCTCCTATCCCACCTCACACTTGTTCTATTCTCTACTTTGATCCTGTCCCTTTTCAAAAGTGGGTGCTTCCAACTTCCCCCCCCCCAGCCTGCCCCCCCTTCCCTCCCCCCCCCTCACATCCCCTTCCCCCCCTATCCTCCTGGAGGGTGAAATCCCCTATTTAGTGTGTATTTCCCTCCATTCTCAAGCCAGATTCAATAGGAATAAGGTTGACCTATTCCCTTTTGCCTTCCTATTCTTCCCCTCCATTGTAACCATTTTCCATTGCCTCTTCTGTATGAGATAGTTTGCCCCACTCTGTCTCTCCCCATCTCCTCTCATTATATTCCTCTCACCTCTTAATTTCACCTTTTAAGTATCATCCCTTCCTGTTAAATTGGTCCCGTGCCCTCTATCTATGTATACCTGTAAACGTATATACACACATTCACATATGTATTCATATGCCCAAATACCCTCATATAAAGACATATATATATATTTCTAATCCCTTCAACTACTGAGAAAAGTTTCATAGGTT
>NW_027185890.1:5521991-5538257 GCF_028583685.1 Petaurus breviceps papuanus
GCATCTATGTATTGATAAATCTGGAAAGGGCCACAGCTGCTGCTGATTTGGAGTCCCTCTGGCTGGAGGCTGGTCAGGCCCGCCCTGGGGCTAAAGCCTCGTTGTGGGGCTGGGCTCGGCTCCCAGAGCGCTGTGCTGGCCGATTCCTGCCGGCCTGCCGGACTGTCCTCAGCGGGAGGTTAGCTTCTCTGTGTCATTTTGTGGGTTCTGCAGCTCCAAAGTTTGTTTAGAGTCCCCTTTTCACATGGATTGGGAAGGGTGGAAGCCGGAGCCGCGGGAAGGTCGTGCTTCTATTCCGCCATCTTGGCTCTGCCCCCTAAATTTTCTTTTTTTAAAATAAAAATTGATTTGTCTCTCTTCTGCTCTCATTTTTCACTGAAAAGAAAATGAAGAAAAGAAAAACAAAACTCTTGAAACAAATATCCATTGCCAAACACAATACTTACATTGGCCATGACAAAAATACATTCTGCATACTGAGTTCATTAAAGCCTCTATCAGGAGGTACATATTATGCTTCATTAGTTCTCTGAAAGTGGATGGTCATTACATTGATCATTGTTCTTAGTACTCTTAAAGTTATTTGCTTTTACAATTTTGTTGTTGTTATAAATTTCTCTCTTATATGCATTTCACTGTTTCAGTCCAGACAAGTCTTTTAAGATTTCACTGAAATTGTCTCTTTCATAATATCTTACAGAACAATAGTATTTAATTTAGTCCATGTAACATGATTATTTCAGTCATTTCCCAATTGATGGGTACTCCCTGTGTTTCCAGGATTTTACCACTAAAAAAAAGAGATGCTATAAATATTTTTGTAAATATGGGTCCTTTTCTTCTTTCTTTGATCTTTCTGAAATATGGGCATGACTTTTAGTCCTGAAGAGTTATCCCATTGGAGTAATAACTCTGGCAGACCTTATTAATATAGAAAAGGCTTTGAGCATGGGTCTAACGATGGGCATTTCTGTTAACTGAGGGCCAGCTCTGTTCTCATGGGCCCATCATCAGATTGACCATACAGTAACAGATCTTTTAGATGCAGCAACTTTCAAAGACCATTTAATGAATTATAGAGATATTTGCAATATTTTTTCAGTGGAGAGAATACTCCACTTTGAAAGTGCAGGGCAACCAACAAGAATGACCAATAGGACTATAGATTCATTTTAGTGTTTGTGTAAGTTTTTTTTTTCCTTTTGGTTTGGTGCAAACCTGATTTTGTTTGGTTATGAATTAATTGTTGTAGGGAACTCACAATAAAGACACTGCTTTTACAAATACAGATCTGGCACCTAGAGCCTTGGTTTCAGTGGATCTAGAATTTTTCAGAGACTAGTCAACCATAAGTTGTCCTGATTTTGAGGATGCTCACTATATACCCTCTACCATCATACTCCATTTAATACATGTTGAATTGAATATCTGTCCAAAAGCATTTATTAATTGCATATTAGGCATAGTGTAATATGCTATGATTGGGGGGAACAATGTTTACAAAGCTTATTCTTTTTATGATCAGCATCACGTAATTTATAATGACTAGGGCTAAGATTAAAACTGATATGTCTTCTGAATACAAGTCTAGTTTTCTTCCTACAATACCCTACTGCTTGTCATGGCAAGTTCTAGTGGCCTATAAGTTTGATATGAGCCAGCACTGAGATATGGCTTCCAAAAGGCTATTACAGCTTTAGGTTGCTTTATTAGAAGTAGAATTTACAGAACAAGGACAGAGGGGGTACAGTATGAGTCCCAGTGCCCTTATTCCACATCTGGAATACTGTGTTCTGAGGTGTGTGCAACGTTCTAAGCGATCTAATAAACTAGAACTGAGTTTGTCTAGAGACCTACCATGATGGTAAAAGTTCTTTTGATTGAAAGACCACATATGACAGACTAATCTTTTAAAAATGCTTCTTTCTTCATGTTGTTCCAAATCAATGACTATAGCAAGTCTAAATTTCTCTTCCTGGCTTTTGAGGTTCGCTATAATCTGGCCCGAGGTTACTCATTTGCTTTGTTCCATGCTTCTCTTCAACATGAATCATCCATTCCTTTAAAATGTCTGTTTATAGTTTTTTTCCAAGTACCTGGATAATTTGTGCCACCATATTATTCTTCCTGTCCAGAATGTCCTCCTTTTTTCCTCTATGGTTATATAAATTTTGGTGATTTTTCAAAATTCAATTTAAGTCCTACCAACTCCTAAGTTTTCCCTGATCACACTAATTTCTCAATTCTCTGAAATTCTACTTCACTTAGGATCAGAAATAAATAAATTACAGTTTGTCATTTAACTGTTATCTAATTGCATCATATATGTTATTTCTGCCTCCCTGCCATGAATGTAACCTCCTTCAGTCAATCAACAACCTTTCATTAATTGCCTACTTTGTAACAGGCACAGGTGTTAAAAATGCAAAGAAGGAGGCAACACCTCCTCTATGGGGCATTACATTTATAATATATACATTTATAGGTGTATATATGGATACATACACATATGTATACACATGCACACATATTCACATATATGCATATGTATATATACACATGTTTATGTGTACATGTATACATGTGGGCATATGGGGGAGAGAGAGAGAGACAGACAGAGAGAGAGAGAGAGAGAGAGAGAGAGAGAGATACAAATAAAGTTGTGGGAAGAGATCAAGAAAGGCTTTATATAGAAGTTATTTCTTGATCTAACCCCTGAACAAAAAGATGGATCTTATAAAAAGGAGGTGAGGAGGGAATGCAGTCTAGGCTTATGGGGATAAGTCAGATAAAGGCACAGAGACAGTCAATGAGGTGTAATGTAATGCAGAAAGACCATCTGACTGGATCATAGAGTGCAATGGGAGTAAAGTTATTTAAGTAAGATCTGGAAAGATAGGTTAGATTCAGGGTGTGAAGGGCTTTAAAAAGGTTAAGTGGAGTTTATATTTTATCTGAGAAATATTAGGGAACTTGAATAGGGGGATGAGGTGATTAGCTCTGTATGTAAAAAAAAAATCACTTTGGCAGCAGCATGTAAGAGGATCTGGAGTGGGAGAGGGACAGCTAGGTGGTGCAGTAGCTAGAGCTCTGAGCTTGGAGTCAGGAAGACTCACCTTCTTTACTTCAGATCTGGCCTCACATACTTAGTAGCTGTGTGATCCTGGGCAAGTCACTTACCCTGTTTGTCTTAGTTTCCTCATTTGTAAAATGAGCTCGAGAAGGAAATAGCAAACCATTCTAGTATCTTTGCCAGGAAAACCCCAAATGGGTAAAAAAGAGCCAGATAGTATTGAAATGTCTGAACAAAACTGTTAATGAAGATGATAAGAAGGTTCAGTAAAGGAAGATACTTTTGGGATCCAGTGTTTGTATTGCTACTTGGGTAGACCAACCCATAGCTTTGACAAAAATTCACTAAAAAATCTTTGTATATGGTAGAGTATCACAGTAGCCAACTCAAAACAGAAATCCTAGTTTAGCTTGGTTTGAATGAACTTTTTCATCATATGTAACAAACACTTACACTATATGTAACCAACTTTTCACAGCCAGAAAGAATTTATAAATTATATCAATTGATATGGTGAACTTTGGAAGGTAGTATGTCAGGTTTAACTTTATCACTGAGAGTCAATAAGCTTCAATTTTTTTATTTGAAAAAAATCCCTGAATTATTAGTTTTTTAAACCAAAAATAAAGCAATAATACCTATATCTACACACCTCATAGAAGATTGCATTTCAAAATACATTGCAAACAATTTTGAATTTATCAAAAAAATGTGACATGATGTTTTTTTTTCCTCCTCAGTGACACCCATAGCCAACTAGAAGATATCAATTAGGAAATACACAGGGAGTAAATAAAGACAACAAGCAAACAACAACAAATAATGAACAATATGCATTTTTTAGATTATGACATTTGGTCAGAAGGACATCTTGCTGAATTTATCTGCTAATTTATATATCTTAGATGTGTATTGCATATAGACAAGTTAAGAGGAGGAGGGCAACCTGTATCACATTTGAGAAATTACATATTATTTTCAAATGGTCACAAGCTGTTCCATGCCACAAAGTCCCTTCTTTTAACACCAATGGTCTTCTTATGTTCTGTGGCTACAAATTAAAGAACACAATGATTTCAGAAGAATCAAAACTGCAGGGGCCTTAAAGGACAAAAGAAATAAATGTAGTGGTTCAAAGTGGGTTGGAGGATATTCCCAATGATTTTTATGCCAGAAGGAGATGAAAAGACATAAAAGAATAAAGGATATATAAATCAAAACAAGATGGAGGACCATGTATGTATTAAGAGCAAGTAATAGCATATGGAAAGTCCAAATGTTACCCTGATTATCCAAGAAATATTAAAAGAACTTGAGGAAAGCTTCCAAAGCATTGGGTAGATTCTTTTTTGGGTAGGGAGAGTGGCTATTTCTGATATTTACTTCAAAGGTGTAGCAAGATGAAGCTTACAAACATTTCTCACAATGCCTTGAGGGAATAACCTCCCTTGGATTTTTAGGAGTGGGAGGGTAGACTCTTAACTTAGCTCAATTTCCACATAATATTGATCCCATCAAGTTCATGTCTAAAGTCTGCATTTCTTCCAGATGAGTCTTTCTGATAAACTGGATTATTGAAGGTTACTCCCAAATATTAGTTATTTGGTTTCTTAAGGCATTGATGCTTCAGTGGCTACAAATCAGGTCTGTATTCCAGTTCCCAGATTCTAGTGGCTTACAGTTAAAGTCAGAGGTGGAGGTGGAGTCAGTCAGAGGCAGAGGATGAGACATTTACTCTCCCAGTCTTTGAAGCTTACAGGTTTGGAGACTCTAATCTCTATATTTAGAATGGAAAAAGACTAAACAAAATGATTTAAGAAGCTCTATTTCTTGGGGCGGCCAGGTGGGGCAGTGAGTAAGAGCACCAGCCCCAGAGTTGGGATAGCCTGTGATCCATCGAATCTGGGCTCTGACACTTAGTACCACACCCAGAAATAACTGGCTGTGTAACCTTGAGCAAGTTACTTAACCCCAGTTGCTTAAAAAAAAAAGCTCTATTTCTCAAGGAAGCACATGGCCTCAGAAGGAGTAGTTCCCATGGCTTTTCCTCTTATGACCTAGTTTCTCATTAGATGCTATTGCATTACCAGAGTGCAGGGTGCAGACAATTATATGAAGAGTGGCAAAGAGAACCACTGGGATAGATAAATTAGCCACATGGCTAATTTATGAAAGAACAAGGTCTTGAATCATACAGGATGACAAGGCATAAAAGAGTTAAAATTTACACCAGGGAAGGGGGTACTCAGGTGAGAACACAGATCTATAAAGATATTAATGTGATTTATTCCCTATACAAAGGTAAACATATTATACACCTTCTTCATCCAATAATCCTATTTCCTCCCAAGCTGAGCCCTGCACCTGGAACTTTCTCTCAACCTCATGGCTCTCTCTCCTCCATTAACCTAGAAGCTTCTTTGAACTCTTTTATCATATATTATATCCAAAATAATCATTTGACTATGGCTCACTGTTTTCTCATGACCTTATAAAGCAAACATTCTTTTACATAATTTTTTCAATATATCTATATAATTCTATATAATATATAATTTATATATAATATATATATATAAATAATATATAATATCTAATAAATCTATATAATTCACATATTTATTACATAGTTGCTGAATTACTTGTTGGTTCTTTATAAAACTATTCATATCACTATATATAATGTCATTAATTTCTATGCTTCCATACAATACCATCTGTGACTTTGGGATATATTATACAGGGTTTATCATATAGACAGGTGGGTGGCACAGTAGACAGAGGAGCAGAAGATGAGTTCAATTCTGCTCTCAGACACTTGGTGACCTTTGGCACATCACTTAACCTTGTTTGCCTTAATTCCTCATTTGTAGAATGTGCTAGAGAAGGAGATGGCAAACCCCTACAGTATCTTTGCCAGAAAAACCCCCAAATGGGGTCACAAAGAGTTGGGCACAACTGAAATGGCTGAATAACAACAAAAATAATATACTGTGCCATATCCATAGAAGCATTTCTATAACGCTGTCACTACTGCTGCTAATGATGAGAAACAAGGGGAAAATGTACAATAAGAAGGAACAGACAATTAAAACCATCTGGCTATCTTTCTTACTTAAGTTTTTTTCCCCCTTCCCCGGAAAGGCCATTATTCATTGTCTTCCTAACTCCTTCTGGCTTCCTGGACTTTGAAATCATGCTCTCATGTGGAAACCTTTTCTACCTCCCTGCTTTCAACCTCCTTTTAGGTTTTCTTTCCTCAAAATGAAAGAAAACTCTTTGAGGGTAGGGACCATAGTTCTTTTTGTTTATATTTGTTTCCCAAGAACTTAGCACAGCACCTGGTAAATAGTAAGTGGCTTAATAAATGTCTTGCCTTGCTGTTGTTGTTTTAAAAGAGAAGTTTTTATCTTTTTTCCTGAGATATGCACTAATGGCCTCTAGCTGTATGTCTGTCCCCATCTAGGTAGAGACAAGCTAACTTTCCCTCATTTTAGCAGAGACAGAGCTGGAATTTTACAAAGGTAACCTTACCAGGAAACAAAGGTTAAAAAATGTAATTACTAAAGGAAAAACCAAGGAAACCAGTAGGCAGAGATGAGAAGGGAGAATATTCTAGGCATAAGGGATGGTAAGAGAAAATGCCTGAATGTCAGTGTCACTGTATAAAAGACTAAGTGATATGTGGTGGGAGTAGATCCATTCATGTACACTATCTTCAGAAAGTCACACCATTGTCAAGAATATAGGTCTATAGAATGTTAAAAACCTTAGCTTGAAAAGGCCAAGTCCCCCACTGAATCGTGGGTCATCTCCAGTTGTCATGATCTATATCTGGCCATTGGACCCACAGGGATCCAGAGGAGAAGGTAAGGATGGTGACTTTGCACAGCCCTCCCTCACTTAAATCCAATTCACTTGCATGTCATGGCATCACCTCCCTGAAGTCATGGTCCTCTTCAAGAATGAAGGAAGAAACAACAACAAACAAGCTACTCAGTTTTAGCCTATGTTAATTTTCTTTTTTGGCACTGCCTGTTAGTTCTGATAGGATTATTAATTCCTTCCAGGCAGAATTTCCTAATTTTGTTTTGAAAATTATCTGTCATCCCAGATACTCTGCTTTGGCCTTCATTTTAACCTCTCATTTTTCTCCCTGTAGCCTGTCTCTCTGTCTCTGTCTCCCTTTCCCCCTCTTAGCAATCTAATTTACTTCAATTGTCACCTTTATGCAGGTGACTTTTACAACTTTAATCTCCTCTAAAACGTTAATGACACTGCCATCCCTTGCAAACCCACGCACATAAAATGGGAGTTTTTTCTGACTTCTCTCTCTCTTTTGTTACACACCAGAGTATCTTCCAAATCTTACTTTACTTCCATATTATCTTTATTATTGTCCCCTCCCCTCCCAATCAACTCCCTCAGCAAACATCCTAATGTGGATGGCTCTCTTACTTTATGTCCTTGAATATCCCTCTTTTTCCTCTGTGCCTTCTCTTAAGCTATCTTCTGTGTCTGAAATGTATCCTTGCTATTCATCTTTTGAAGTCCTTGTCTTACTTTAAGGTACTAGTCAGATGACATCTCCTCCATGAAGTCTTCAGTTACTCCCTCCACACTAAAGTCAATGCCATCTTCCCCTTTATAAACTTCTCATGTTATTTTCCCAAAGGAACTTAGTAAGATCAATTATTAGATTCTAGGCAAATTTTACAGAATTCATTATCAAATGCTTCTGGAGAAGCTGGGATGAGTAGCTGAGTGAAGGCATCCTGTAGCTTCTTATATTAACTAATTTTTCTTGCTAATTTCTAACATTGCCTGTTATTATACTGCTAAAAGATGTCTAGTGTTGTAAGTACCCTCTACATTTTTGTGGCCTGAGCGGAAGCCCAGTCTCCTTATCATAATCAAGCCTATGACTTTGCCTCTGCATTTCATTTACTTTAGACTTCCTTTTATCATAGTTGTATACCTATTTTTCCTCATAAAGTAACTATCTTTGTATTGACAGTCTTCAATCCAGTCTCTTACACATAATAGTTGATTGATAAATATTGATCGAATTAATGAATTATATTCATTATTCTTATATACTCTAGCACCTGCTCTTTGCAGCTATTTAGTCTTTTATAGAGGAAAACAAAATAAAACAAACAGCTGTAGACTTTCTTATTTGTCTCCTAAAGATTTTATTCCTGGATTTCCAGACATTCTATACTGAACTTCAGTTTTGATGGAGGTCTCTGTGATTCTAGGCCTTGGAAACTCTTATTCTTTGACCAATTTCTCTGTCTTGTTTAGTTTGCCTGAAGTATATTTAGCATTAAGTATTCTCCCCTGAAGATTTGATCCTTCACCCATTACTGTATGTTTCTTTAAAACTTGAGTTGTTGTTGAGGTGGTAGTAATTGTTATATTCCAGCCCATATCTATGCCAATTTTCTCTCTAGCTAAGCAGCCTTGATGACAGCATCATTATCTTTAGAATTTATTGTACTCATACCTGGCTTCTCAAATGAATAGTAGAAGACATTACTCTTCCTGCTAGGTTGACCATCTCAGGGATGTCTTCATTTGCTAGGCTGTTAAACAGAGATTAGACCTGCTGGGTCCAATGAATGATCAAATATCTTAAATCCAATCTTTCCTATCTCAGTTTACCAGTTTCACTGACTTCCTCAGATTCTCTTTGGTGATTCATCTCTCTCCATCAAGGGAATGATTTTCTAAAATACTTTCATATTTTCACATATGATATAAATAGTACTATGGAAGAAACCAAGAGAATATTGTATACAGTAACAGCAATATTGTTTTAAGAGCAACTTTGAGCAAATAAGTCATGGTGACTATAATAAATATCCAAATTAACTATAAAGGACATATGAAGAAAGATACCATCTGAGAAAAACTGATAAATAGAAATATGTAGAGAATAATTTTACATACATACACACACATACACAAACACCCAATTAACTTTGTACGCACACAACTTATTTGTATCTAATGGTAGTCATTTTTTGGGGGAGGGGGATGGAAGAAAAAAGAAATTTACATGATAACTTTATCATATATTTAAAATGAATAGCAAGTTGAACATAAAAATTTGCAGTTTCATGTGCAATCATCTTTTTAAAAAATTATACTATGTTGTGGAAATGATTTTTTTATTCCATAAATTAAAAATAAAATAAGTTAAAAAATAATACAGTGGAAGGTATACTGGTTCTAGAGGCAAAGGGTCCGGGTTCAAATCTTGTTTATGACACTCAGTACTTATGTGACTTTTGGCAATGCTTTTACCTCCCTAGTCCTTAGTTTCCCAAACTGCAAAATTAGGATATTGGCCTGGATGGCTTCTGAAATCTCTTCAAACTCTTTATCACTTTTTTTTCAAATGCTTTATTAACTTCCGATTTACATCATTGTAGCAGCAAGCACCCCAAGCGTCCCTAGGGTTTCTCCCATACCCCTTTTGACTTTTCCAGTGGATCTCTATGCCCCAGTGCCTGTATATCTTATTTCCCAATTACATGTAAAATAGTATTAATAATAGTATGTATATATATATGTATATATATATATATTTGGATATTTAATTTTAAAACTTTGAATTCCAAATTCATTTTCTTCCTCCCTTGTCACTCACCCTTACTGGGAAGATAAGCAGTTCAGTATAGGTTGTACATGTGTGGCTAATGCAAAACAATAACATAGTAGATGTATTGTAAAAGACTGACTATATTTCCCTCCCTCCTATCCCACCTGCCACTTTTTCTATTCTCTACTTTGATCCTGTCCCTTTACAAAAGTGATTGCTTCCAACTTTCCTCCCCCCCAGCCTGCCCTCCCTTCCATCATCCCCCCTCCCATCCCCTTCCCCCTACTCTCCTGGAGGGTGGGATACCCTATTTAGTGTGTTTTTCATTCCCTCCCCAAGCCAAATTCAAATATAATTGCAACCATTTTCCCTTGCCTCTTATGTATGAGATAGTTTACCCCATTCTGTCTCTCCCCATCTCCTCTAATTATATTCCTCTCTCACCTCTTAATTGCACCTTGTAAGTATTATCCCTTCCTGTTAAATTGGTCCTGTGCCCTCTATCTATGTATACCTGTAAGTATATATACACATATTCACGTATGTATTAATATGCCCATATATCCTCATATATAGACACATATATATGTGTGTGTGTACATATCTATACATATATACATACACACACACACACACACACATATATATATATACATATTCCCTTCAACTATTGAGAAAAGTTTCATAAGTTACAATTATTGTTTTTCCATGTAGGAATGTTAATAGTTCAACTTTGATAAGTTCCTTATGATTTCTTTTCCCTGTTTACCTTCTCATGCTTCTCTTGTTTCTTGAATCTGAATGTAAAATTTTCTGTTCAACTCTTGTTTTTTTCAGCAAGAATGCTTGAAAGTCCTCTATTCCACTGAATGACCATATTTTCCCCTGAAACATGATACTCAGTTTTGCTGGGTAGGTAACTTTTGGTATTAATCCCAGCTCTTTTGACTTCTGGAATATCATATTCCAAGTCATTCGATCCCTCAGTGTAGAAGCTGCCATATCCTGGGTTATCCTGATTGTGTTTCCACAATATTCAAATTGTTTCTTCCTGGCTGCTTGTAATATTCTCTCCTTAATCTGGGAATTCTGGAACCTGGCTATAATATTCCTAGGAATTTTCTTTTTGGGATCTTTTTTAGGCAGTGATCGGTGGATTCTTTCAATCTCTATTTTGCCCTCTGGTTCTAAAACATCAGGGCAGTTTTCTTTGGGAACTTCCTGGAGGATGATTTCTAGGTTCTTACTTTGATAATGGCTTTCAGGTAGTCCAATAATTTTTAAATTATCTCTCCTGGATCTATTTTCCAGGTCAGTGGTTTTCCCCATGAGATATTGCACATTGACTTCTAGTCTTTCATTTGTTTGGATCTGTTTAACAGCATCTTGATTTCTCATAAAGTCATTAGCTTCCATTTGCTCCACTCTAATTCTGAAGCAATGATTCTCCTCATTGAGCTTTTGAGATTCTTTTTCCATCTGGCAAATTTGGCTTTTTAAGGCATTCTTCTCCTCATTGCCTTTTTGAGCCTCCTTTGCCATTTGAGTCAGTCTGTTTTTAAGGTATTATTTTCCTCAGTCAGGCTGTTGACTCTCATTTCATAATTTTCTTGCATTGTTCTCATTTCTCTTCCCAATTTTTCTTCCACTTCTCTTATCTGCTTCTTAAGGTCCTCTATGGCCTATAACCAGCTTGTATTTTCCTTTGAAGCTTTTGGTGCAGGAGTTCTGACTTCGCTGTCTTCCTCCTGTTCAGTGCTTTGCTCCTTTTTGTCCCCAAAATAGGAGTGTAATGTTGGAATATTCTATCTGCTTTGTATCCTTTGCCTGGTCATGTTGTCCCTCAGTCACTTGACCCCTGGGCTTTTTGCCACAGTAGGACTCTGCCACCAGACAGGGGAGCTTTCGTCCCAATGCTGAGGTTTTCTCAGTTGCCAGAGGTATTAGATGGGTGACCTCTCTGAAGCCTCCACATGTTCTGGCAAGCTGGACACAAACACCCTAGACTGCAATCCATATCCAAGCAGGTTAAAGCAAGAGCGATTACCCCTCAGACTGGTGCTTGGTCCCGCTACACTCTGCAGACCAGGAGCTGAATTTGCATGTGGCACTGACTGGCTGTGCTGAAGTCTCAGCAGCTTCTCACCCTGGGGGCAAAAGCCACACAGTCCCACTTACTGGTCCCAAAGTGCAGACTGCACTGACCTCTCACTTTGTCCTTTGCATCTATGTGTTGATAGTTTTGGAAACGGCCACAGCTGCTGCTGATCTTGGGTCCCTCAGGCCTGCGGCTGGTCAGGCCTGCCCTGGGGCTAAAGCCTCAGGTGGGGCTGGGCTGGGCTCCCAGAGCACTGTGCTGGCCCATTCCTGCCAGCCTGCGGGCTGTCCTCAGCGGGAGGTTAGCTTCTCTGTGTCATTTTGTGGGTTCTGCAGCAACAAAGTTTGTTTAGAGTCCCCTTTTCACATGGATTGGGGAGGGTGGAAGCCGGAGCCGCGGGAGGTCATGCTTCTACTCCGCCATCTTGGCTCTGCTTCCCGTTTATCACTTTTCTTATTATCCTAAATAAAACAGTTAATTCCCACCAGAAAAAAAACATGGTTATTTCTTCAGAGTTACCAAGATTATTTTGGAATGTTAACTCTGACTTTAGGTGTGAGGAAATCATCTCAGAGAAATAAATGGGAATTAAGTAATTCACACGAATAGACGGAATATTAAAATAATTCACCCATTTTCTTGCAATCATATCACTTGCAAGTAAATATATTTGTACTTTTGGATAAAAGTTCTATCCATAATCTTGGTCAAAATTCTATAGTCCAGATTTTCACCTTACCTCTATATTATCAAGTCTAAAGTTTTTCTTTTTTCTCCTGCAGAGCTCTTCTTAGAGAAGAATTTCTAAATTTCTTAAATGGAAATTCTGAGTTACTCCTTCAAGGTGTATTTTCTCTTACAAAAGTAGTTTTCTCAGTAGGTTATTATCAGGTCTCACAACGTCTAGAAACTTTATTTATCTTCCATTTGCCTTGGTAACAGCAACTTATAAAAATTTCTACCTCATAGTCATGAGTTACTTGAATTTCTCACTCCTTTGTTACCAGTGCCAAAGCTTCTAGAATAACTAAACTAATCTTTATGTAAATAGAAACCTACCCCACAGTGCTTTGCATCTGCTAAGAGGCAAGAACTACATAAAAAAAAAAACCTGTCTATGCCTTACACCCAGCTATGCAGCAGCTGTAGCCTACCCTCTTTTGTCTTCCGGCAAAGAATTTAAATGCTATAATCCATTTTCACAAAGTGAGAATATGGTGCCTATTTTAACAGACATTTATGGAGTAAGATAATTGTTATACAACAATGCAAGCTATTAAAGGGAGCTTTGATTTAATACTTAGGTAATACTTCAAGATGTGATCATGTTGGATTTTTTTTCTCTAAAAGTTACTGTACATTGGGAGCACAGTTGGTCATTGCTGGTGTATTTGGATACAAGATATCAGCTGGATGAATTCTTAATCGAACTGTATGGGAAATGCTGGGAGCCCTTTCTGGCAAGATTGATTTTAGAACTCATACAGAGCAAGGGATACAGGATCTCAACCATTGCCTTAGGAACTGTGAATACCTTGAGTCCATTCATGACTCCATGCTCCAGAAATCATTAGGAACTTAGGTTTATCCAGTCTGTCAGGGAAATTCAGAAAGTCACTAATAGAATAGATAGAGAGAATATTTAAAAGGATTTGGGGGAATATATAAAAGTTAGCTATTGACATTAATGTAAAGATTCACAACTTAAAATAAGTTTTTTCTTCTTATTAGATCTGTCTATCTAAAACTAACTACCTGACTAGTTGAAATTATAGAAGGCCAAGTGATAGAATCTACTTTTCAGTGAAAAAAAAGAAGGGTGTAAAAATGAAAATTGAAAATGACTCACACTGGGGAGTGGGAAGTGTGAGAATAGCAGTTCTAAGAAGAGAACTGAGTCAACCATAACATTTTATAGAATTAATAGACTTTATACAATTATCATTTTTAAAGATGGATTCTGATTTATTGGCATAAATGTTGTCTTCATGACTATTAGTTTCGACCATATTTGGTCAGTTTACACCAAAGTGGAACAAATATTTTTTTATAGCCATAATAGGAGGAAATATTTGGTTTTAAGTGTGCAATTGGTCTGACTCCTTGGATGAGTAGAAAGTCTACAACTAGGCTATGTGCTTTCTTTCAGGAGATGCATTTGGGGATCTCCCAACCAGTATTGGTGGAGAATCCCACAAACTACTAACTTATTGACAATAATTTGAGCCAATGCTTCTCTTTTAAAAAAGGGAGGTCAGGTCTCAGAATTGATTAGGTCTTATGTAAGAATATATATAATGGTGATCAACACATTCAACCCACACTTTACACATACCTGTAATCCTAGGTCACAACACACCTACCCACGAACATCTTCCTAGCTTATCACTATATGGAAACTCTATGAATAATAATAAATATACATATTAGGTTTGGCTGACCCTTTGATGTTTCGATTCTTAGAAATGATGCAGGTCTTTAGTGATAGTCTTATAGATGAATAAATTAACCCTCCAGAAAGCTAAATGGACTTGTGCTGGACTACATGGTTAGTTATAGCAGAGCTGGTCTTGAATCCAGGCATCCTAAATTCAAAATCTTTTTTTTTCTTTTTTTTAAAACAAATGCTACATTTTGTTTGGACATAGTAGACACTTCCCAACAAATATAAAACCTATCTAAAAAGCACATTTCCTCCCTCCCCTCTGCCAATATATATATATAGGGAATGGATTGTCTCTTAGGAAATAGGAAAGATTCCTCTTTTAGCTTTTGCATTCATTAGCCAGTTTTGGGCCTCTCCCTATCAACTTTATTTATATTATTATTGTCATTAGATGTTATTCTTTCATAAAACTGTGTCTAAGAGCATCAGATTATTTTAAAAATTATCTATTAGTAAGAATATTAATGACTGACACATTTACAGATCTTAGAGGTTTGGGAAGCAGGTTATAGATATTACTCAATTGAAACCTTACAGTAACTTTGGAATATGGGAAGGAAAGAAGGAAGGAGAGAAGCAAGGAAAGGAAGGAAGGGAGGGAGGGAGGAAAGAAGGAAAAAAGGAAGGAAGGAAGAAAACATTTATTAAATACTTACTATGTGCCAGGCATTGTGCTAAATGATGGGCTACAAATACCAGCAAAAAGAAATACAATCTTTGCCTTTATTGAGCTTATATTCTAACATTCTAATGAGGGAATAGAATACACAAAAGGGAGCTGGAAAACAGGAAGGTGGAGAAGGTACTTCCTGCAGGGGACAATGGCATCAACAGTATCCTTCATAGAAAGGAAGTCCTCAGGATGGGAAGGGATCTTTTGGAGGGATATCACAGAATGAGAAAACAAAAGAAATGGGGTAGATGGTTTCTAGGCAAAGGAGCCCCAGATGCTGAGGGAAGTTCCAATGTAAGAAAGCAGTAGAGCCATGATTTTGAATTTTAGAAGCAAGACAGGAAAGAAATGGAGGAAGACTGATAAGGGCTCCTTCAAAAAATGGAGGCCTTAGGAAGGATTCACCAGTGGGAGGGGACTATGTGGAAGAATAATCTAGGGTGAAAAAGCCAAAGAGTTGATTGGCTATTCAATTGGATATCCAATATGGATGCCCATATTGATATGGGCAAGGAGAACCTAGGCACTGATGGACATTTCAGGATAAGACACAATAGAGGTATATTTTAACCAAGAAAATAAGAATAGGGCTAGGAGGCTACATTATTATTATGTCCACTTTATGGATTACAAAACTGAATCTCAGAGATACTATGTGACTCACTCCTACAATGAAATGTCAGAAGCAGGATTCAAAACTAGGTCTCATTGACTCCAGGTCTAGCACTCTATCTACTATATGCCATGCTCTTGGTTGACTAAATTTAACAAGTTGTTTTTGAAATATTATGACTTGTTATTTGACTATTTTTAAAAGAGTCTGTTGGTTTAGACACAGTCTAGAACCCAGTGGCTTTTTAGCCTGCCACAAGTATAGTCCTGGGACAGCCATTATGGGACTAGAGAGAGTAAGGGGGAAAATGTTTTGGTTAAAACAGATTTTATTAAATAATTTCATGTCAAGAAACTGGTATTAGAGAGGCAGTTATCATAGTGAACAGGCCAACCCTAGAGTTAGGAAGACTTCAATTTAGATCCTTCATCTTATTTTCATTAGCTGTGGGACCTTGGGGAAAATCACAACTTCCATTACCCCACAGAACAATGAATTATTTAATAAACAATAATTTATTAAGCTCCTGTTTTGAGGAAGGTACTGTGTAATTCATTGCAGGATATAAAGACACCCCCCAAAATCCCTTCCTTTGAGGAGCTTTCATTCTATCAAGAAAGACAACATGCACATACACATATGTATCCGTGTACTTTTAGAAAACTTTAAGTAGTTACAAAATAAACACTAGATCTATCTATCTATCTATCTATCTATCTATCTATCTATCTATCTATCTATCTATCTATCTAT
>NW_027185890.1:5538267-5545343 GCF_028583685.1 Petaurus breviceps papuanus
TATCTATCTATCTATCTATCTATCTATCTATCTATCTATCTATCTATACACAAATATCTATAATAAATATAAAGAATGAAGGGGGAGAAAGCACCATTAATTGGGTGGATCAAGAAATTTTCTAACAAGTTTCAGATCTGTAGCTGCTTTGCATTAGAAATGTTAAATTATCATGGCTACGATAATTTAGATGCTACACATGCTGAATTTGCTTTCAAACCCTACTTTTTGGTATGTTGTATGTGGAGGATAACTAAATTTTAGTTGAAAAATGATATAAGCTGGATGACATTTTTTATTAGGCAATGAACTAAGAAGTAACACAAGTAAAATAATTAGAAATTCCATCCAAACTGCTGGGACAACAAACACTAAGTTGTAATACCATTCCTTCTATGTTTCTATCCCCAAAATGAACACTAACTTTTTCATTCAAGGTCATAGGTTATTCAAGAAATAACTGCCTCCATAGTATTTTATGGTTTACCACATCCTCCACAAAGAACATCCCACTATGAAGACGAAGAACAAAATCTCTAGAAGCATAATATAGAAACATCTATCATTCCTGTTTTACAGAGTAGGAAACTGATGCTCAGAGAGATAAAATAGCTTGACCAAGTCTACACAGATAGTAAACAGCTCAGCCAGGATATACACACATACTTTCTGTTCATCATGCTTCTTAGTATATTTGAGATGTTTCCATTAAATTAAAAGAAATGTTGAGGAGAAATAATAACAGCAACAATAATAGCAAGAATAACAAAAATATTCTAACATTGCTTATCAAATATTTATTTCAAAAATTTATAATAGTAAATAGTAAATTTATAATAGTAATAATAGTAAAATGGAAAGAATATAATTATCTAAATGCATTGCCTCCATAATATTATGAACAGCCAATAGACATGCTGTAAGTTTGATTAAAAAATTAGTATCACTAGTAAAATACATAAAGCTAAGAGGAAATGTATATATCTATATCTCTGATCAATCTATCTATCTATCTGTCTGTCCGTCTATTTAATCTATCTATCTATCTATATCTATCTATCTATCTATCTATCTATCTATCTATCTATCTATCTATCTATCTATCTTTCTAAAACTAGGAAAATTATAATTAATTATTTCCAGGAATGAAGTACTTGGTGAGGCCTAGTTTGTCAGGGAATTACTATTTAGTCTATTCAATCAGACCAGTACTAGAATGAGGCGATTAGAGCTTTAGCCAAGGATAGGGAGTAACATAAGGATAAGATATTTAAAAGGACAGTGTCCAATGATTCTATCCCATTAAAAATAAGATACTTGTAAGATCTGGTGCTTGGAAGAGTATGGAACTGTGAGGTGTGAGGCCACTGAGAAAATGGTGAGATCAGGGGTGGAAATTAGCTCAATAGTCACTCAGAATTCCTAAGGTTGAGAAAGGTAGTATTAAAACTTGGGTTTGGATCAGGATTAGGGAGAAAGCCAAATGTTGACTAAAAGTTTATTTCTGCCTAGGAGATGATCTTTCCTGGTAATACTGACAATCAAAGACAGGTACACCTTCCCTCTGCTATCTTCCATAAACATGCCCCTTCATGTAAGGATATAAGGCAAAGAAAAAAGGATACTGCATTTAGTAATGGGGACATACATTTCCCTCCCTATTTCCCCGTGCTCACTTCAGTGCTTGGCACCTAGTAGACACTTAATAAATGCTAATTTGTTGACTGACTATGCCCTAATACATGGACAATTTTTGTAAAACATTTGTAAAAGTGATTGCTCTTTGGAACACATTCCCTTCTCCTCTACAATTTCTAATAGATAAAGAAGAGTCACAAGTTATTCAGATTTTCTATCCTTTATATTTAAAGGTCTTTCTCCTTATCACTTTCAGAATTTGTTACTTATTTTTGGTATTGTTAAATTTAACTATAATTTTGATGGAATTTTAACAGGTTTGTTTGTTTTTCTGGGACAGGCAATATGTGGATTTTTTCATTTGACACTTCACTTTTTTGGTTCAGAAATTCTGGGCAATTTACTTGTATAATTTCTTGAATTATGGTTTTCAGGTTATTAAACTTGGTATGTTCTTCTAGAAGACCTATAATTCTTAAGTTGTCTATATGAATTCTTTCTTTAAGATCAATATATTTTGCTTGTATGAAGGTCATGTTTTCCTTTACTATTCTTCCTTTTTGCTTCTCCCAGATTTTTCTTGACTCCTATGTATTTGGATTCCCACTTGTGCACTTTCTCTCTCTCTCTCTCTCTCTCTCTCTCTCTCTCTCTCTCTCTCTCTCTCTCTCTCTCTCTCTCTCTCTCTCTCTCTCTCTCTCTCTCTCTCTCTCTCTCTCTCTCTCTCTCTCTCTCTCTCTCTCTCTCTCTCCACCTTGCAGATGTTTGCCACCATGGTTTCAAGGTTTTTTTTTATTCAGCTACTGATTTCTTCTGGGCAAGCCAAAAGTTCTGCTTTTACATTATTTATTTTTATTTTAAATGATTCAGGAAACTCCCTCAGTGTTTCCATGTTCTCTTGGCAATTGACAGGATCCTCTACCACATTAGATATTTATTTCTTTTCCCTTTCCTTGTAATAAGTATTCACAAGTGCCTGGACACACTTAGCTGAGCCTCATCTATAAAAGTTAAAATTAAATACTATTTGAAAAGCACTTTGTAAACCTTTAAGAATTATATAAATGCTAGCTGTTAGAAATCATATCCACCTATGTTATTAAAATCTTCCCTGTTGGTTGCTATGCTTAATGATAAGACTCTAATTCAGTTTTCTTCCACCTGAGACCTTCTGAAATTATAGACTCTTCCCCTTGTATTCATCTGTTGCTCCTTTTCTTATTCTTTGTAGTTTCACTGTGGAACTATCTCAACCTCTGAGCTGAAACAATTAAGTTTCTTCAGTCTAAATATCTGCCCCAACTGACTTCTGGGGATAACAGAACTGGCCCCAGAAGTATACCAGACCACTTGACTTCAGGCCTGGTGGGGCAACACACACATTGGAATAATGTAAGGTATATTTTAATTCCTTCTAGTCCTCAGATCTCTAACCATGTTTCTATTCTATCCAAGGAAGTTTCTGCCTTTTAGTTTTCCATGACACTGGTAGGAGATGAAAGAGGGAGGTGGTAGCAGAATTGAGTTCTGTTAGGTCAGCTGCCAAAGCCTAATAGCTGGTAGGGGAGGTGGGCTAAATGAATTCTTTTGGGGGTTAGACATTGACCTTCTATGTCCTTAGTTCTTCAGCTTTTCACTTTATCACCCACTGCATGCTGAGTTATCACTAGTCATTGACTTATGTCTTGCCACTGGACTTTGATGATTCTGGGGGAGAGAGTGAGGCTGAAAGCTTTGCACAGTTTAGTCTCACTTAAATCCATTTCATTCCCAAGTCAAGATATCACTACCGTGATGTCATTAATCATCTCTGAATATGAAAGATAAACTTCATTAGACTTCTTGGCACCTTAGAGAAGGGTGTCAGCTGAAATTGCTTTATTGTTTGTACATAATTCCTATTTTTTAGATGTTTTAGAGGTTGTAAGAATTAGAAAAAGTTTCTAGTTTTCCATCTTGGTTATGTAACCTGGAACCACAATACTTTCTGTTAATGTCCAAGTGAGAGCGATACCCACCTTTAAGTATATATGGGATATACTGATGTATATCATGGGATATGCTGAAATTCCAAAAGAGGAAAAAATGTTTTACTCATGTAAATATATGGAATTGCACATGGTATAAGATACCATTTCAATTTCTTTGACTTATTTCACATTTATATTCTAGTGTGATTACATAATGTTACTTGAATTATAAACAGTTTTATTTTAGAGGGAGAGAGGGGCCTGAATGCTTGTGGAGTCAAGGAAAGGAATAGCAGAATAGGGTGTGTTTCATTTTCAATGTAATATGAAGTTAACAAAAGGTTTTCTTTAGTGGGTGTGAAAGAATTTAAAATAATAGCATTGATTTGTAATTGTGACTATGACAGATGAAAATCATAGGCATTGGCATTTCTGAAAGTAATCTTTGCCTTTAACATTTTCCAAAATGAAATACATTCAAAAGAATTTTATTAACAGTTATGGTTTGAAGGACATTTATTTAAATTCTTCTCCCAGAAGGTATTTATAATCATACTTGGGATTCTTCTATAACAAAGTTCCTCAAAATTTAAGCAATGAAGCAATTTTATACATACCTCTCAATATTACGATGTATTATGGATAAGTAAACAAATAAGATAGCAAGTGGCAGTTGGGAGATGGTGAAAAAAGGAATCAGAAGACCTGGGTTTGAGTCCTTGACATGAAATTTAGCCATGCTGCAACTAAGCAAATCAAATATCACTCTGCAACTTTTGTTTTGAATTCAATTTCCTGTTGAAATGCCAGACATTCAAACTGAACAAACAAGCTGGTCCTCAGCTATTTTTCATCAGTGATAATAACATAATTATAAAGTATTATTATATTTATACAAAAAATTTCTATTATATTTTATTAATATTATATTATTATATTCTATTATATATAGAATATATATAATATTCTATTATAATTTATTAATATTCTATTGTAAAATTATATAAATCAATATGAATAATATGATAATATTATTGCTGAATATTCAGAAGTACCATTTTGTTTAATTTTGCAGAGTACATAGGCCTTGGGCAGTCATTTTCAGAAGTTTGGAAATATCTATTTACCTATCTGTCTCCCTTTTTTTCCCTCTTTGAACCAATATAGATGTGAGTGAGGTTCAAATGTCGCCTACTTTCAACTCATTTTTCCTCCAATGTAAACGGCTTCCTTGTGTGTCTCTTTTATGTGTGATAATTTTCACTATTTTTTCCTTTCTTTTCCCCCTTTGCAGGCACACCTCTTTCTTGCCTATCCATATATTTTTTTACACCATCCCATCATAGTCGACTCACATTTGTGCCTTTTAACTGCTCTTACAATGATAATGTATCATCTTCTCATCTAGAAAGGTAAATTGTTGAACCTTATTGAGTCCCTTATGAATTCTCTTTCTTGTTTATCTTTTTATGTTTCTCTTGAGTCTTATATTTGAAAGTCAAATTTTGTATTCAGCTCTGGTCTTTTCATCTGGAATGCTTGAAATTCCTCCATTTCATTAAATTTTCATTTATTCTCTTGAAGGATTATATTAACCTTTACTAGGCAGGTGATTCTTGGCTGTAATCCCAGCTTCTTTGTCTTCTGGAATATCGTATTCCAAACTCTCCACTTCTTTAATATGGAAGCTGCTAAATCTTATGTGATCCTGTTTGCAATTTCAGTGTATTTGGAATGGTTCCTTTCTGCCTGCTTGCTTTTATTTTTTCCTTTTCTTTTTATCTTTTACCTGGGAGCTCTGAAATTTGGTTTTAATATTCCTTGGGATTTTCATTTTGGGATCTTTTTCAGGTAGTGATTGGTGGATTTTTTCAATTGGTATTTTACTCTCTGGCTCTAGGATATTTGGGCAGTTTTCCTTGATAATTTCTTGAAATATGATATCTAGTCTCTCTTTTATTTTTAAGCAATTGGGGTTAAGTAACTTGCTCAAGGTTACATGGCTAGGTGTTTCTGGGTGGGTGCTAAGTGTCTGAACCTGGATTCAATCCCCAGGTCATCCCGACACTGGGGCCGGTGTTCTTACTCACTGTGCTACCTGGCCGCCCCAATATTTAGTCTCTTTAAAAAAAAATCATGACTTTCAGGTAGTACAAAAGTTCTTAAATGATCTCTCTTCAGTCTATTTTCTAGGTCAGTTGTTTTTCCCAATGAGAAAATTCACAGTTTCTTCTTTTTTTTTTTTTCATTCTTTTGACTTTGCTTTATTGTTACTTGATATCTCATGGAGTCATTAGCTTCTACTTGCTCAATTCTAATTTTTAAGATTTTTTTTTGAGATTTTGTGCCTCTTTTTCCATTTGTCCAATGATTTTTCTACAGTATTTTTTATGTTTCTCTTTTACAAAACTATAGATTATCTTTTCAAAGTTTTCTTCCTTTGTTCTCATTTCTTTATCTAATTTTTCTTCCACCACTCTCATTTTGAAAGTCACTTTTTAGGTCTTTTAGGTATTCTTGTTGGTTTCATGTCCAATTTGCATTCTTCCGTCTGCGCCGCGCCCCCCCCCCCCCTTTTGAAGCTTTGCTTACAGGTATTTTGACTTCAGGGTTTTCCTCTTACTTTGTGTCTTGATTTTTTTATGTCAGCATAGTAGATTTTTATGGTCAAGTTCTTTTTTTGTGCTTTGCTTATTTTTCTGATCTGTTTCTTGATTTGAACTTTATGTTAAAGCTGGGCTTTCTTTCTGGCAGGGGGTAGGGATAGGGCAACTTAACTGTCTTAAACTTTAGGGTTTTCAGCAGTGCCATTTTAAGAGCTAGTTCTGAGAGTTTCCTAAGTTTTTGGTGCTTCTAAGGTGGTGTCATCTGGGAAGAGGTTTGGTCACTGCTCTCCTGGTCTGCACTCTGACCTTTATCCAGGAAGGGCACCTGATTTTTGGGATTGGCATTGATAATGCTTCTCAGGGTCCCTATTCCCTTGGGACCAAAAATGATACTGTTCCCCAGGGCCCCTGATCCCTTGTGATGAAAAGCAATAATGTTACTCAAGGCTACCCCAAACCTTGACTGAAAGTGCTCCTCTCTACCTTTCAACTGTCACCCAGAAGTTGGTATGGGCAATATTTTTGCCAAACAGTGTGTGACCCTCTGTCCAGTGCTAGGACAAGGGGCCCTTATAATCTCCTTCTAACCAGTTGTTCGATCTTCATACTGTCTCTGGACTGAAAACTCCCAAAGCTACAGGTGGTTCTGTCACCACTATTGGTATTTCATTCACATGGTCTCTGGGCCAACTGCCACTCCTGTGTCACAGCTCTCTTTCTGATCTCCTAACTTGTCTTGAACTGGAAGAATGTCTCGCTTGGACCTTTTGCTGTCTCTGCCACTCCAGAATTTGATTTGAAGCATTATTTTATATTTATATTATATTATATTATATTATATTATATTATATTATATTATATT
>NW_027185890.1:5545353-5547456 GCF_028583685.1 Petaurus breviceps papuanus
ATTATATTATATTATATTATATTATATTATATTATATTATATTATATATTATATTTATATTTGTTTGGAGGAAAATATTGGAGGAACTTGTCTGAAAGCTTTCTCTACTACATCATCTTGGCCCGAAGATCTTTGTTTTACAGAAAAGAAAATTCAGGCCCAGTGGAACTGAACATTTGTTTTTGTCTAATCTCAAATAAAATGAACCTGTCCTAATAAATATCTATAGATAACTTTCATTTTACATAATAAAGATATTTCTGAATTACTTTATGAATAAAACTTTTTGTAAAAGATGCCAATATTTCAATGTGTCAGGGATCTATAATTTCACAAATGTAAGCACTTAGTCCCCCACCTTCCACTCCCAAGGCTTTAATAAGTGCTTACTATATGTCAGGTATTGTGCTAAGCTTTTTACAACTGTTATTTCATTTGATCCTCATAACAACCCTATTATTATTATTAGGTACCATTATTATTCCCATTTAATAGTTGAAGAACCTGAGATACACAGAGGTTAAGTGACTAGCCCAGGGTCACATAGTTAGTAAATATTTTAAGCTGAATTTGAGTTACTGATGCAGGTTGAAAGCTCTCTGTAGCTTAGCAGATGTTCTTCAAGAGTTCTAGTATTCAGAAAAAAATTCTTCCCTCTGAGGAAAAATTGATGAAGAGAATCGAAACCTAAATACTTTGGTCCTCAGAATCTACTCTCTTAGGAAATAGTTTTGCAAATCAAGTAATACATCAACTAATACCTAGTAACTACCTACAATATTTGCCCTGGTAGGCTAGGTGCTATAGTTACAAATAATTCTCATGAATTTAGTTTTAGTTATGTTGAATTTAAGATGTCTATGGGACATTAAATTTGAAATGTCCAATAGACAATTGATGATGTTGTGTTAGCTTCAAATTTGTGGCAAGAGAAGGTGATCTATGATGGGGAAAGTGGGTGCTGTTATTTTGGGGCTCTCTATAACATTAAAACCACAAGCCCAGTCCTTATAATAGTCTAAAAGTTCCAGAAACTTTTAAAATTAATTTTGGTTTCCAATACTAATCATCTTTGATTTAAACAATAAATAAATAGATTACTGTTTAATCTAGATAGAGAGTCATGCAGGAAATCATTTTTTTCCCTCCTACATCAGAATAGCTATACTTGTCATTTCCCATTCAATTCAATAAAACATATTGTTATTGCAAATCTTTTTCAAAGAGTTCAGAAAGGAGAGTAAATAGTCAATGATTATTAAAAAGTCATTGTTTCAATACATATCAAAATCCACACAAATGACCAGGGTCATTATTTCAGGTTTGTCATTATTTATATTGGCTCCATTTTGCTTGATAAGATTGTGAAGGTTTTTAGTGGAATGTCAGTTCAATATGCATCAATGGATTGACATGACAGCCAGAGTTAAACTAGCCTAGTATCCTTTGAGAATGATGATGTCCAGAATGGGTGAAGTGGGAGTTACACTGTATTTTGTAAAAGTTAGATGACATTTTATAGTGCAGTGTTCAGATCTAAATGTAATATTTTAGGAGAGACATTAACAGAATGGAACACATCCAGAGAAGAACAACATTGGTGATGAGGGTACTGAAGACCATGTCACATGATGATCATTTGAAGAAATTGGGAACTTTTAATGGGAAATGAGAGGAAATTAACAGGAAAAGCATGAAAGCTAATTGCAAGGATTGATGGACTGTCTTATTAGAGAAGGATTCACTTAGTTTTGCTTGGTTCTAGGTGGAAGAAGTAGAAAAAATTCTGGGAATGTTTAGAGAGACAGACTTGGATAATGGAAGGAAAACCCTTCTGATAAGTAGAGCATTTTCCAAGTGTAATGAACTGCTTCAGGAGACCATTAAAGTTGTTTAAGTGGAGGCTGAATGCATATATTTTGGGGATATTGCAGAGCATTACTGTTCAGTTAATGACTAGAATAGATAGCCTTGAAAATCTCTCACTACTCTGGGCTTCTATTTGTGAGTGAGTTCCATCTTTGATGGAATATATCTATATTTATATCTATCTCTATATCTATCTATCTATCTATCTATCTATCTATCTATCTATCTATCTAT
>NW_027185890.1:5547466-5581507 GCF_028583685.1 Petaurus breviceps papuanus
TATCTATCTATCTATCTATCTATCTATCTATCTATCTATCTATCT
Source organism: Petaurus breviceps papuanus (assembly GCF_028583685.1). Classification (NCBI taxonomy): domain Eukaryota; kingdom Metazoa; phylum Chordata; class Mammalia; order Diprotodontia; family Petauridae; genus Petaurus; species Petaurus breviceps. The sequence goes on from NW_027185890.1 coordinate 5,547,512, forward strand.
ATCTATCATCTATCTATCTATCATCACAATGCTTTGCCATATTTGTATAGGATTGCTCTAGGTGAATACTATGCCATAAAATCAAACTTTTCTTTCTATTGATAAACACTATAATTTGTCAGGGGGTGAAATGTAAAGATGATACCACAGACATGATAATTTAATATTTTACTTTATTGGCTATTTTGCTGTTGTAAAATTTGTCATTCAATTATTTGTGACCCTATGGACCATAGAGCCCAGGAGGTTTTCTTGGCAAGGATACTGGAGTGCTTTGCCTTTTCCTTCTCCAGTGGATTAAGGTAAAGGGGTTAAGTGACTGACCAGGGTCACATAGCTAGTAAGAGTTGAACTCAAGAGCTTCCTGACTCAAGGTCCAGTGCCCTCTTCACTGAGTCACCTGTCTATAAAAATAGTCAATAAACATTTACTAAGTGCCTACTATATGCAAGACACTGTGCTAAGTTCTGGGGATAAAAATAATAAGAAGAAGAATAGTCCCTTCCCTCAAGGAGTTTACAAGCTAAAGAAGGATGACACAAAATGCAAAAAAAAATCTAAAAGTGTGGGGGCAAGAGGCAACCTGGGTAGGGGAATGGTAGAGTCAAAAGAATACAGCTTGTGGGAAAGGAAGAATTGGCTATTCTGTGAAGCCTCTTTAAATGAAAGTTTCAGGAAGAGTTCTTTATTCCACCTTCTAGACCTCTAATCAGAAAGACAGAGGGTACTAAAGGTAGTAAAGATGTGTGAGTACTAAAGCTTATGTAATCTCCCAAGATGATAAGTTACTTGGTGGAGAAATTTCCTGGGAGTATGATGATATTATAAAATGTCCATATCACATATAAATATACAAAATGTTTTATGGTGCTCATGCTTTTATATGTATATATAAGCAGCACATCAACTATATATATATATATATACTATGTATACATACTATATGTTATATACTATATAAAATTATATACTCTATAGTTATATACAAGAAAACCTTATATATTATATATTCAATATATAACATATTATATATATTTAAGCCAAAAGTAGAAAACAAATTAAGTTCCTATCTTTTTCAATCTAAGAAAGGGCTAACAGTACCTTAACAGAATTGATCTTCTGCTATTGGCAACACTAACCCAATGACATGATTTATGGGACTAGTGGTCACTGTTTATACTTTAATCAATCCTCAAGAAAATGCACACCTTATTTTAGAATTTTGGTTAGTAAAATTTGAAAGCCTCCACTGGTTGTTTCACATTAACTTAGAGACACAAGATGTAATAGAATTTCATCCTTCCCTGGTTGTTTTACATTGTTAGAAACATAATATGTCATAGAATTTCACACCTGGAAAGAAAGTAAAATGTCATTCAGTTGAAGCCTCTCACCTTCACAGATGAAGAAACAGGCCTTATTCAGCCATGGGCCATGGGCTATTTGGATATGATTTAGCGAGGTCTATGAAGAAGTAATACTGGGCAATTTATACAATATGAGTGTGATGCGCACTGCCTTCCAAAGGGCAACCTTCCCAAACTCTCCCTACATGTACACAGGGGAATTAAAATGGAATGGAATAAATGATTAGATTTTATAATTGATGATGATGACAATTTTGTACTACTAGCAGTAATAATACTAGTCAATAAGCATTTATTATACTATATGCAAGGCATTGTGCTAAGCTAATAGTAATAATAGTGGCTAGTATTTATATACTGCTTTAATGTTTGCAAAGTTTTACAAATATGATCTCATCTTCTCCTTAACACAGCCCTGAGAGTAGGTGCTTTTATTATTCCAGTTGTACAGATAAGGAAAATGAGGCAAATAGAGGTTAAAGAATGTGGCCAGTGTCATATAGCCAGTAAATTTCTGAGGCAGAGTTTGAACTCAATTTTTCCTGATTCCAGTGGCAGCTAGGTGTCGCAGAGGATAGAGTGCTAGATGTGGAGTCAGGAAGACTAATCTTCTTGAGTTCAAATCTGGCCTCAGACACATTCTAGCTGTGTGACCCTAGGTAAGTCACTTAACCCTGTTTGCCTCAGTTTCCTCATCTGTAAAATGAGCTGGGAAACCACTCTAGTATTTCTAACAAGTGAACCTTAACTGGGGTCACAAAGAGTCAGACATGACTGAAAATGATTCAATAGCTTCTTGACTACACTTCCAGCACTTTATCCATACAGAGCTGTCATAAGCAACAACATCAGATTAAAAATAGTGATACAGACTGTTTAAGTACTGGAAGACATTTTTATTTGTAAAAGTCCATTATTTACAAAATATGTTGTCTTCCCTGAATTAGTTTCAACACAAGAAAACCTCACATAATCATTGATTCAGTATTAATTAATAGTTTTCCTCCTGATTGGATGTGACCTAGAAAATGGTTAACTTTCTAATTATTCATCTTCAGCGGTTGAAGAATGTCATTATGTCATTTTTAATGAGATAAAAAAATAGATATAGAAGCCCAAGTGATTATTTCATTCTGTGTCACCCAGCAGGGAACATCAGTATTATGTAGCCACTTGTTTTCCATTTAAAACAAAAATAAAGCAGTCAAAAAGTTAATTGCATCCTTCGAAAAGATTCTCTCTGCTCTGCACCATAACATTTTCCCTCTTTATAAAAATACCAAATGATACTGTATTAACACAATATAATCACTGTTCATAAATAAAGCATATCACTTTTCTCAACTCAAATGAAATACTTATTTAAATATATCCTAAAAAGAAGTGAGAATTGCCCTAGAAATTAATTTTGTCTTAAAACCTGCTTATAGAAAAATGCAAGGCTGTGTTAAAATATGGCTATTTTCTTTTTTCCTCTACTGTTTTTGTAGTCTCTCATTCAGTTCCTTACCTCGCATTCAACAAAACACTCTAATCCTCCTGTTTGACAACTTAGGGTCATCTTTGACTTCTGTGTCTCTACCATAGACAAACAATATACAAATTCTATTTAACTGTCTCTATACATCTTAGATATCATTGCTTGATTAAAGCATCAAGTGGAAAAAATAAAAGGTTGGTATAAAGGAATAAACTATGATTGAGTAAATATAGTGTTAAAAAAGAAAACAGTAATCTTAACAATGTAGAAAATATAGATACCATGGACTAAGAAAGTCTTGAGGGCATGAAATCTAAATGGGATACAAATGCATTAAATTGAGTCCAATAATGTAAAATCATTTAATGATAAATAAGAGAGAACTAGCATGGTGTAACGGAAATCAGAATCACGTTGTAGTTGGGAATACCTAAGTTCAGGATCTGCCTTAGACTCATACTGTCTGTGAGGCCATAATTGAGTCACCTCCTCCCTCAAAGTCACATGTAATTTTCCAAGACTACACATTACAAAGCACCTGATATGTAGCAGGGGGGAAAGCTTCCAAACAGGGAAAAGAAACCATAATGAACTTTTCAAGGTGGAACTATTAACATTCCTACATGGAAAAACGATAATTGTAACTGATGAAACTTCTCTCAGCTTTAAAATAGTTGAAGGGCATATATATGTGTGAGTGTGTGTGTGTCTGTATCAGAGGGTATAAGGCCGTATGAATACATGTGAATGTGTGTATGTATATTTACGGGTAGACATAGAGGGCACAGGACTAATTTAATAGGAAGGGATATGATACTTAAAAGGTGAAATTAAGAGGTGAGAGAGGAATATAATGAGAGGAGATGGGAAGAGACAGAATGGGGTAAACTATCTCATATAGAAGAGGCAAGTGAAAATGGTTACAATGGAGGGGAAGAATAGGAAGGCAAAAGGGAATGGGTCAACCTTATTCTCACTGAATTTGGCTCAGAGGGAATGAAATACGCACTAAATAGGGCATCTCACCCTACAGGAGAGTAGGGGGGAAGGGCATGAGAGGGGGGATGATGGAATGGAGGGCAGGCTGGGGTGGGGGGAGGGAAGTTGGCAGCACCCACTTTTGAAAAGGGAGAGGATCAAAGTAGAGAATAGAACAAGTGGGAGGTGGGATAGGAGGGAGGGAAATATAGTCAGTCTTTACAATATATCAACTATATTAATGTTTTGCATAAGCTACACATGTACAACCTATACTGAACTGCTTATCTTTCCAGTAAGGGTGGGTGACAAGGGAGGAAGGGAATTAATCTGGAATTCAAAGTTTTAAAAGCAAACGTTTAAAATTATATATGTATATATATACATATATGTATATATACTATGAATAATAGTGTTTTACATGTAATTGGAAAATAATATATACAGGCACTGGGGCTTAGAGATCCACCATGCCCTACTGGAAAAGTCAAAGGGGGTATGAGAGAAGATATGGGAGAGAACAGATTGGAGGAGGGGATATGCTGTGGGACTACTATTTGGGGGCGGTGGGTAGGGGAAAATTGGGGAGAAAATTTGCAGCTCAAAATCTGGTGAAAATGAATGATGTAAATCAGAAGTTAATAAAGCATTTGAAAAATGAAAAAAAATTCAACGTAGGAGTTTGTATTTAATCCTAAAATATGCTAGGGAGCTACTGGAGTTTTTTGAGTAGGGTAATCACAGGGTCATATCTAAGCTTAAGTTATAAATCACTTTAGCAGCTGCGTATAGAATGAACTGGTATGGTGAGAAACTTGAGGCCGAAATTCATTTAGGCTGCTGTAATTATGTGGTTAAGAAGTGATATGAGCCTTGGCTAAGTTTGCAGCTATGTGAATGAAAATAAGGGTCCAAATGTGAGACATGTAAAGGTAAAAATAGCAACATTTGGTGACTGATAAGATATAGCAAAAACATTTTGAAATATCGTGCTCCAAAATCCTACCGTCTAACTTTAATCATCCTTTGGAAGAGGTGCATATTACTCACAGGCAACCAATGGAATTTCTTTCTTGGAGGAATTTTGCAAGGAGTTGAGCTCTTTACTTAATTAAATTGCTTAATCAGACATAATGAGAGCAATTCTGTACAGGAGCAAAGTAAGTGAAATAGTCTCTCTCTGCAATAAAATGTATGCTTCTGAAAGAAATGACCAATTAAAGCCATGCACATAATAATTTAATCGTTTAAATGAGGTCATATTTGTCCATGACAAGCTTCATCTCTTTAAAGAATGTAACAAAACCTTATTTACCTTGTAAAATTTTAGGCTTCTCTTTAATCTGACAGTACAGCAAAAATAGAAATTGAGAGGAACCAAAAGATGCAGACATTCATTCTGAGTTTTTGTCCATGAAACTACAACCTGGATCAAATAAGGGGAGGGAGCATGGGAAAAACTCTGAACTTGGGACAATTTGACTTTAATTGAAATCCTAGTTTTGCCACTTAATTTTGGTGTGACTTTGGACAAGACACTTTACCTAGGGGGATTTCAGTTTCTTCATCAGTAAGGAGAGATGAGAGATTGGGTTAGATGATCTCTAAGGTCCTTTTCAGACCTCAACACAGGATCCTAAGACATAAGGATCCTATAGTCATTAGTGGTGGTAACCCTAAGTTCTTTGGCATAGTAATTTCCCCAGAAAGATGATGCAAGTGTGCACAAGAATGGCAGAACTGAAAAGCTGGAAGAGATCTCATTCAAACCACATACAAATTCCTTCTAGAGTATCCCTAGCAATTGTTTATTTGCCCCATCTCTTGGAATCCACCAGTAAAGGGAATTCTGAGGAATTCAACCTCACATCTTTCTACTATTTACACAAGAATCCCATGTGACTCATTGAATATCTTTTGGAAATCCAAAAATTAAACTACCAAAGAGAAAATGGCATTGATTTGGCCTGATTAGTTAGTTCCAAGAAGAAGAAAAAAGAAACCTTGGGGAGAAGTGACCGTGCCATTCATGATAGATAAGAAATTAGACAGGCATGGCAGGAGTTGCTTTGGGGAGACTTGGGTAGAGCTATTTTCAAAGTGCTCAAAGAAAGTACGTATATAAACCTATGGTCTAAAATTCTACAGGGAAAGTCAATCTAAGAGTGATGAGAAGTTTTTAATAATGAAATTATGAATGTGTACAGAGAAACAATTCTAATGAGGGAAAAAATTGATTGGCTGATCAAAGGAACCACTGTAGGTACAGAGGAGACAGTATAGTGCAACAGAAAGAATATTCAAATTTAAATCAGAAAATTGGGGGTTAAATCCCAGTTTGGTCACTTTCCTACCTGGGCTATTTATCTTCACTTGACCTCAAATTCTCATCTGAAGATGACTTTCAAAGTCTTTTCTATCTATAAAACTATGATCCAATGAGACTTATTCTAATATGTGCCTTTTGCCAAGGGGACTTTTACTTTTTTATAATTATATTACATTACAATTATTAATGTAATTCGAGTTTTGCATTGGCAATATAGTCAATACCAAGGTAGTTGACAATCTACAATGTTGTGTGGTCCCAGTGAGCTCATTGATCAATTCTTGCCATCTTAAAGAGAAGCTTGGTTGGCTCAGTAGTGAAACAGACTCATTCTGAAACTAACATAACAATGCAAGTATTTTTGGTTCTACTTTTATTTAGTGATATCCACAAGTATATGTGTTCCATAGACGTCAAATCCTAGTAAGAGTTACATATTAATAAAACAGAATCCTTCTCTTCATGTGGCTTACAGGTTAGTATTTAGCTTAGATACAATCATTTATGTCTTCCCTTTCTTCTCCCCCATATATGTCTATACATTTCTCCAGGCAGGTGGGAGAGATGTGGTTCTTTACCCCTGTAACAGCAAACACCCTAGCATACCCAGGATGGCCTGCTGGCACAGGATCTTTGATCTGCTTTTCTAGGAAAGATTGTTCAAAAAGGGATTAACAACCCCACTTTTAATTGCATCCACTAGTTCAGGGGAATCAGAACCCTGACTGTCAGAGAAAATACAAGGAGAGAAATTACATTAAGACCAACAGACAGGGCTCTGACTGCCTGAATTAAAGTAATATTGCTATATACTTTACAAACACCATTGGATGAAAAGAGTCTTTACATCTGAACAGTTGAGGGTGGGGCCAGTCTGAACACATGGCTACTCAGAGTCCCAACCAGGATCTCGACCAGGTCCTTCTCATAAGCAACTCCCCAAAGCAAAATACCAGCTAAGATTACATATACACTTCTCAGAAAGGCATCACAACCCTTGTGACTCAGTGCCTAATTAGGTTAGTACCAAAAGATGTGAAAACCTTCCTACAAGCAAGTCTCCCCTAAGCAAACTTCTTTAAGCAAGTTCCTTCCCTGATGGGCTCTGTGTGATTCAGGATTTATCACAGATGGGAACATAGGCCTATTAATGGGGTGGGGGAGATTTTATCCCAATAACATTACAACCTCTCACTCTGGCAGCATAGTCTGGGGAGCACATGGGAGCTAAAGTACAGTTTTGTATAGGTAAGTTGAATCTGGTTTTGTAATCCTGGTTGGTTTACTTTTCTTTGTGCTTTTTGTTTCATTTTTTAACACAGGTGACCAAATAGTGATCTGGAGATGGATGTTTTCAGCCTCTGAGGCAGCCTTATGAGTTCCAGAGGTTGGAGCTTCTGGGTCTCTCAGTCAGAGAAGATTGGTGGGAGAAGCAGCTTCTGCTTTGGAGATGATGTTCAACAGCAGAAGGATAAACCCAACACCTGACCTGGTTTGCCAGAAGTTGTGGATCTGGAGATATTGTTTGTACAATGTTAAGTTGAGTTGAGGTGTAAAATGCCAATCTAGCAGCCCTGCAAACTGCTTTATGTTTTAATGTTTGAGTCTTACACTTCTAAGAAGAGTATGATAGAGTTACAAAGTTATTACAATTCATTTAAAATTTCTGTCAGTGCTTGTTTGTGAGTCTTTCCTATGTAGCACTTGTTTGTGTGTGTGTGAAGGAAAAAAAATAGCTGCCCCATAGTTGAGTTAAATTGTCTATTGAATGCCTTTCTTCTCCTCCTTTCCTTTTGGGGGGAGACCCTAGAAATGATCCATATTTAAGTTTTAAGTAATTTTCCCCAGGGATCCAGAATGGGAGGGGGAGTGGTATAAAAAACTAGGCAGTTCAATGAAGAGACTACAATTTGTCTATAGAGGCCAAGTTCCCCTAAGATTGAACCTGGCCTGCATGTCCAGAGCTGTACAAGGTCATTAATGGAGAGGATTAGCACCCTATTCTTCTAAGCCCAGAAGCAGTTCTAATTCATTTTTCTTCAATCAACCCACATTTATTAAGCATCTAATTTGTTCCAGGGCTTGGTTCCTTAATCTCTATGTGGTACTATGATCTATCATACTACCAAAGGACAGGTAAAGCCAAAACTTCTAGGAAGCTAGTACCACAACATCCCTCCATATAACCAGTCTTGCTTCCAGTTAAGATATTCCTACTACCCCAGTCTTTGTCCAGAGGAGCAATTGTGGCTGCCCTCAATGCCAATTAACAACTGTCACAGACATGAAAACAATCCAAACAAGATATAGGAACAAAATGCTTTGAGGGAAAGATAAGAAGTGTCAGATAGGTCAAGACACCATCATTCTCTGACCACCACTTTCCCTTAGTCCCTGGTGAACTTCTCTTAGTCCTTGGTTGATGCCAAAGAGCCCTTGATTCCAGCTTCAGGCCAGGCTCCCACCTGGCTACCTGGAGGTAGCTGAGGGTTGTTCAGAGGAATAAATGAATTGGAGCCTCCATACCTGCTACCTCCAGCACCACCATCAACTACTTGCCTGTTGGTGCCCGGCAGTTGTGCTAGCCCTCCTCGTCTCTAGTCTACCTACCTCGCTTCGAGCCTGGCTAGCATTGCTGTGAGGTGCGGAGATTATTGAGATATGAACTAGCAAATGTCTGTCTAATAATGAAGACTCACAAAGGAAACTTCCCAACACTGAAGTCCTTGGAGCTATCAGATAGTCCCAACTCAGAAACAGATATAGAAATGACACTAAAGAATGTGCATTGTGGTGTGCTTTGCTGCTCTGTCCTAAGCACTGCTGTGCTTTCCCTTCTATTGTGCTGTGGAACTGTCCTAATGAGCCTCTCTCCCTCTGGAACTCCTTGATGGCAGGGACTGAAAGTAAATGTTCTCTTTGTACTGCTCACACTTACACAAATGAAGTGCTTAAAATGATTTTCATGGATTGATTGCTCCTCTCATGGAGAGCCTTCATGACATGGTCGTTCCTAAAGTGGTCAGTGACTTTCTGAAGTGCTTAAGGATACATCGGTTTCTTGCTTGGTTCTTTTTCTTTACTTTTTAAAAAATGCTGTGATGAATAAGACTCTTGTATTTGATATAACATAGTTGTATTTTTACAATCTGAAGTAAAACAAAGATAGTTTTCTTTTGACTTTATGGCTCTTACCAGCTCTAAGATTTTACGATTCTTTTTAACTTGTTAAATTGAAGGGTTGTGGTTTGCCTATATTTATTTATATTGGGCATTTTGATTAGTGTTAGTGTTAAAAATGGAATGATAGAACCTTAAAGCTAGGAGAGACCATAGAGATAATATCTGTTTCAACTCCCTCGTTTTTGTTGTGAAGAAATTGAGATCTGGGGAAGTTTAAATAAGTTTCCCACCCTAACAAAACCAGTTGATGGTAGAATCAGGATTAGGTCCCAGGTGCCCTTAATTCCAATCCAATGTTTTTTACAGTGTCATATTAATTATCACTGATCAAGCAATACTGCAAATATTATCTTTGACCCAGAAAAACTGATGTCTAACAATGATAATCTCTTATCTGTGCAGGGATTTCTTTCCACTCTCCTTACTTTTCTTAAATTTCATATGAGTGGACAGAATGATGACTGCTAAAACAGGTTGGATTCTATGTTTCAATATAGGCCACATTTCATGGTACTCCAATACAGCTGGCACATTGCACTCAGTTACGGGGTATGATGGGGATAGAACCAAGATGATATAACTAGTTTAAAAAAATTTGGTGGGACCAAGGCAAGGCAATTGGGGTTAAGTGACTTAAGGTCACACAGCTAGTAAGTGTCAAGTGTCTGAAGCAGAATTTGAACTCTGACTCCAGGGTCAGGGCTCTATTCACTGTGCGACCTAGCTGCCCCAAGATGATATAATTGTGATGTGAATTTGAATGCTATCACTAAGCTGTGAAATAAGTTGTATATTGGTAAAAAAAGATTTAGACCTCACTGGATATTGTAGTCTTGATTTTTCTCAATTTAGGAAATGAGCAAATTGAATCAAATGATCTCTAAGTTTCCTTTTGTCTTTAAAATCTATGAATATATTATTTCACTTCTTGTGAACAGCTAGGATTATGGATAAGATTATGGAAAGGAAACTGGATATGAAGTCAAGAGACCTGGATTTGTGGTCTGGTCTTGCCACAATAGCTGTGTGACATTGACCAGGTCCCTTCAATAATAATAGTTTTACTATCTGTCTCTCTGGGTTAATATGAGTATAAAATGAGATAATATATGTAAAAACTATTTTTAAAAGTCAAACAAATATATGTTATTATTTGAAAAAATTTGATACCATTAAATTTTGATAGGCAATTGCCTAGCTATTTGTAAGGGGTTAAATTGTTTGATATGTTTGAAAAGAGTTAATTCTATTTATTAATTCTTAACAAATTAATAACTTTTAATTAGTTCTTAATTAAAAATAAGTATTTTGGCTAATCAACTTTCTCCCTTCAATTCAATTTGTACTGTTAATGAATTAGTTAAGTAAGAGTATACTTTATTGGGCACCTGGAAATTTAAGTCTAGCTATGCTTAAGTTATATGCTCAGACTTGCTGTAGCCCTTCTGAAGATATAGGAGGAGGATAGGAGATGGTGTCTTTCCTTGAGAAATTTACAGTTTAGTTGAAACTTCAACTCATTCCTATGGAAAATAGCACAGGTCCCTAATGTGTAAAATTCCAAATTCATGAGTCTTAGCCTTACCCAAGGAGGATATTGACTTTGGAAACAAGCAAAATAGTGCATTCAGCTCTAGAAATGGTTATTCAAGCCGGTTGTGCTGGTATTAAAACACATCAGATCACAAGGCGGGAATTAGCTACATTCTCAGCAATTAGATGAAGTGGTTATTGATGGTATTAGAACACACATAGAAAGAAACCTGCAATTTATGACAGGGCTTAATCAGTTAAAGCCTTATCTTCCGTACCCCATGAAGCTGCTCCATGGGCAGAAATCCTTTCAAAGAAATATGTACTGAAAACAATGAGACTTTGGCTATGAACTTTAAATGGGATGTTCATGACCTAATCATGAAATGATGAGATAATATGTTCAAATGAATCAAGATTTAAAATAGCACAAACATATAATTTGATCCAATCCATTTCTGAGAGTGATGGTCCTTAAGAGGTTTATCAAAAAATATCTGAAATCATGTATAAATTTTGTTGCACAAGGCAGAAGATTTTTCCCTTGCTCAGCTGTGTTTGATCTGTAATTAACAGTTTCCTTCCAAAGTCTGCCACAAGCAGAAGCAGTCCAAGTTGACATGTGCTGGAAACGCAGGTTAAGCCTGTCTCTGCAGCTGAGCCTTCCCAAAGGTGGAAGGATTGTTTTTGTTATTAAAGGGCAATAGAAGTGCTAAGTGTATAATTGGAGTGAGGATAGTGGAAAAAAAAGAGAAGACTGCACATAAAAAGAAATGTTTGACTCTGTTCTTACTATACTTTTAAACTCTCCTCTCATACATAACCCAGGCTCCTGGTGACCTAGTGTTTATTGCATTAGGCCCAACTTCTTTACTTTCTTTTCCCCCTTCATGTAGTTGCCAAAATAATCCAAGTAATACCCTGGTGTGGTCATGTCATCCTACTGCTCACAAGTCTTCAGTAGATCTCATTAAGATCTTCATTAGATCTCAATTACCTTGGCATCATGATCACTATACCTGAGCACACAAGCTGGAGAATCCCAGTACAGCCGTCAGGATCCCACATGGGAGGGTCCCAGGCAAGACATCGCCTCCATGGGTGAGATTCCAATTTGCGGTCTGAATCTTACGGTATAAGTAGTGCTGAGAACAAAGAAGGCACACTTCCAGGGGTTTTTAGTAAGTATTGTATCTTGTCTGAGGTCTGGGACGGAGGCCAATCCCTCCAAGGCCAGCCCAAGAGCGATGTTTTCTTGAAATGGCTAGTTCCAGGAGTTGGGCAGTTATCATATCTCTTCTCAAGGACCTGGCCAGGGTCCTAGGAGAGAAGCAGCCCTCAAGTTCTCAGGATCCCTGTTCCCAAACAGCTCAAGGTAATAGAAAGGTCATATTGAGTTGGGGCCTTGGTTTATATAATTTTATTCCTCCCAGTGGGGCTTACCTTGCCTCTACAGAGGGTTGGAAGGAATTTCAAGGATCATTTAATTCAGCTTCTGCCTACCCAAGAATCCTTTCTCTGCTGTCCTTGACATAGTGGTCAACCAGACTTTGCTTGATGCCCTTTCTTGCTGGAGGACTCATTACTTTCCAAGGCATATCGTTACACTTTGGAGAATCTCTAATTGTTAGGAAGTTTTCCTTATTTGGGACTTAAATCTACCACTCTAGAAACAATATCTGACTATTTCTTACCACTTCCTTTTCCTCTTTTTCTTCCTCTTCTCACTTAACATGCTTCAGAAACCCATTATCCCATCTAGCTTCTCCACTATCTTAGAGTCTTCTTTGAAAAGAGTCAAATAGCTGTGTTGATTGACAGAGTTCAAATGGCTTTTCCAAGGATACTGTATTCATTAGCTTGAAAGTTGAAACTAGAGCTTGGATTTCTTACCCAGTAAAGTGTTCTTTCTATGAGATTGCTTTGCCTCCACTGATAACATTAGAACTTATAACTAGGTTGTTTGCTTAATATAGAATCACCAATTTTTTTTTTTACTCAAACTTGTGATTTACGATAAGTTCAGTGATAAGAGGAATTCCTAGACTGGAAACTTCTGCTAACAATAGTTATTGGCCGCTCACCTGTACCTTATATTTTTAGAGTATTGCCCATCATCATTTGTCTATCATATAATATACATAAGAAGCAGAAATTGAACTCAAGTTTCCAAAGTCAGGCCTTTTTTGTTCCTCTTAGATCCACTTCAAAAGAAAAAAAAAGCCATCAACTCAAAATTTAATTGTTTGACAGTATGTTCTGGTGAATAGACATATTTATTGATTGGTTGACTGACTAATATTGTAGTTCCACAGTTTTCATTTTCTAACCTTCTAAATATATGGGCATATATTTCTTCTGATATGCTAGCCACCAGATCCTTAATTACCATAGAGTGCAAGTCATTAAGGCTACTGGTTTGAACATGCAAAGCTTTTAAGTATCCTTTACCATTTTATAATTTTATTTCTTATCTATTAAGTATTTATGGTTAAACATTTCATAAAACAGAGGTATTCCAAGGTTTTCCCCATCTCAGCTTCATTTGTTTAATGACTTTTTACCTATTAAAGAACTCATATTTTCTTTGTCTCCTTTGCCTAATAGATAGTTAAGGGAAAAAGTAAATGTCCTTATGTCATAGATCTTGAAAACTTAATATACTTCCTTTCAGTTTCCCAATCATGTCCTCTTGTAATCTAACTTCTTCAATCCATACTCTTACCTAGTGACCTGGGCTGGTTTCCACTTTTGTGGAATATTCAATTGCCACATAATCCTTTACTTGCTGGAAATAGTCAATATTTCCTCTTTAACACAGAATTACACAAAAGTCCATTAAGATGAAAAAGATGGCGGGGGGGGCAGAGTCAAGATGGCAGAGTAGAAACAGGACCTCTGCTGGGCTCCAGCTTCCACCTCCCCCAATTCATGTAAAAGGGGACTCTGAACAAATTTTGGAGCGACAGAACCCACAAAATGACACAGAGAAGCTAACCTCCCGCTGAGGACAGCCTGGCAGGCCAGCAGAAATCAGCCAGCACAGTGCTCTGGGAGCCGAGCCGAGCCCAGCCCAAGTGAGCTGGAGATTTTAGCCCCGTGGCAGGCCTGGGAGGGACTTCAGATCACCAGCAGATTTGGCAGTTTCCAGAATTATCATCACATAGATGCTAAGGACAAAGTGAGAGATCAGTGCAATGTGGACTTTGGAATCCAGTAGTAGGAGTGCGGTCAACCTTTGCCCCCAGGGCAAGAAGTAGCTGAGGCCTGCAGTCACATGGCTGCTTCAGCTCCTGGCCTGAAGAGTGTAGGGGGACCAAGCAACCAGTCTGAGGGGTAATCACTCTTGCTTTAACCTGCTTGGATCTGGATTGCAGTCTAGGGTGGAGGAGCTGGGGTGTACAACCAGCTTGCCAGAGTGTGTGGATGCTTCAGATAGGGCACCCAAATGATACCTTTGGCAGATGAGAAAACCCTAGCATTTGGGATGAAGCTCCCCTGTCTGGTGGCAGAGTCCTACTGTGGCAAAAAGTCCAGGGGTCAAGTGATTGAGTGGCAAAATGAGAAGGCAAAGGAAGCAAAATAAACAGAGCAACCCAACTTTACACTCCTATTTTAGGGACAAAAAGGATAAAAGCATGGAACAGGAGGAAGACAACAAAGTCAGAACTCCTGCACCAAAAGCTTCCAAGGAAAATATGAGCTGCTTACAGGCCATAGAGGACCTTAAGAAGCAAATAAGAGAAGTTGAGGAAAAATTGGGAAGAGGAATGAGAACAATGCAAGAAAATTATGAAATGAGAGTCAACAGCCAGACTGAGGAAAATAACACCTTAAAAAACAGACTGACTCAAATGGCAGAAGAGGCTCAAAAAGGAAATGAGTGCCTTAAAAAGCCGAATTTGCCAGATGGAAAAAGAATTCCAAAAGCTCACTGAAGAGAATCATTCTTTCAGAATTAGATTGGAGCAAATGGAAGCTAGTGACTTTATGAGAAATCAAGATGCTGTTAAACAGATCCAAACAAATGAAAGAATTGAAGACAACGTGAAATATCACATTGGAAAAACCACTGACCTGGAAAATAGATCCAGGAGAGATAATTTAAAAATTATTGGACTACCTGAGAGCCATGATCAAAGAAAGAACCTAGAAATCATCCTTCAAGAAATTCTCAAGGAAAATTGCCCTGATGTTTTAGAACCAGAGGGCAAAATAAAGGTTGAAAGAATCCACCCATCACCTCCTGTAAAAGATCCCTAAAAGAAAACTCCTAGGAATATTATATCCAGGTTCTGAAATTCCCAGATCAAGGAAAGAATATTACAAGCAGCCAGGAAGAAACAATTTGAATATTGTGGAAACACAATCAGAATAACACAGGATCTGGAAACTTCTACACCAAGGGATCGAAGTTGCTTGGAACATGATATTCCAGAGGGAAAAGGAGCTGGGATTAAAACCAAGAATCACCTACCCAGCAAAACTGAGTATCATGTTTCAGGGGAAAATATGGTCATTCAGTGGAATAGAGGACTTTCAAGCATTCTTGATGAAAAAACCAGTGTTGAATAGAAAATTTGACAGTCAGATACAGGAAGCAAGAGAAGCATGAGAAGGTAAACAGGGAAAAGAAATCATAAGTAACTTATCAAAGTTGAACTATTTACATTCATACATGGAAAAATGATAACTGCAACTGATAAAAATCTTCTCAGTATGAAAATAGTTGAAGGGAATATATATATATGAGAGTATATGGGCATATGAATATATATGTGACTGGGTGTATATATGTGTACAAGTATACATAGATAGAGGGCACAGGACCAATTTGACAGGAAGGGATGATACTTAAAAGGTAAAATTAAGAGATGAGAGTGGAATATAATGAGAGGAGATGGGGAGAGGCAGAATGGGGTAAACTATCTCATTCAGAAGAGGCAAGGGAAAATGGTTACAATGGAGGGGAAGTATAGGAAGGCAAAAGGGAATGGGTCAAACTTATTGTCATTGAATTTGGCCTAGGGAGGGAATGACATACACACTAAATAGGGTATCTCACCCTCCAGGAGAGTAGAGGGCAAGGGCACGAGAGCGGGGATGATGGAAGGGAGGGCAGGCTGGGACGGGGTGGAGGGAAGTTGGAAGCACCCACTTTTGAAAAGGGACAGGATCAAAGTAGAGAATAGAACAAGTGGGAGGTGGGATAGGAGGGAGGGAAATATAGTCAGTCTTTTACAATATATGTATTATGGTAATGTTTTGCATAGCTACACATGTACAACCTATACTGAATTGCTTATATTCCCAGCAAGGTTGGGTGACAAGGGAGGAAGGGAATGAATCTGGAATTCAAAGTTTTAAAATCAAATGTTTAAAATATATATATTATATATATACATATATATATATACTATTATTAATATTATTTTACATGTAATTGGGAAATAAGATATACAGGCACTGGGACATAGAGATCCACCATGCCCTACTGGAAAAGTTGAAGGTGGGTGGGAGAAGATATGGGGGAGAACAGGTTGGAGGAGGGGATTTCCTATGGGACCACTATTTTGGAGTGGTGGATAAGGGAAAAATGGGGAGAAAATTTGTCACTCAAAATATGGCAGAAATGAATGATGTAAACCAGAAATTAACGAAGCATTTGAAAAAAAAAAGAGGAAAAAGATATAAAAGGAGAAATGCAAACCTTTAGTTCAAACTGAATTGATTATTTTTTGGCCCTGGGCATATAGGCCAAAGCCTCTTCTTATTACTACTCATAAATATAGAAGTCTGTGTCTTGATGACAGCATTATATTATTCCATTTAATCAAAATATTTTCTGGAAGCCACTATGCTGCATCATAGTGAATAGTACTTTTCAAATCAAAGTCATTTGTCAATGCTTCATGAAAATGTCTATCATTTCCTGACTCTTCTTCTCTTCTTCATGTCTGGTTTATGATTCATATGGTACTTTGTTGGTGAGAGATAGTGGGACTTAGTGGATATAGAGCTGACTGCAAATCCAGAAAGATGAGATTTCAAGTCCTACATCTGGCATGAACTGGCAATAGAACCCTGAACAAATTACTCAACCTTTTAATGTTCTAGGCAACTCTTGAAGACCACAGGTTGCAGAGCTCTGACAAACTGTAAGTACTGACCTACAGTGGTGAAATTTTTATAATATGAGGATCCTGTATTCAATGTAATCACAGGTCTATTGTCTATACCTAGTTGGTTGATAAAAGGCTTTTCTTACTAACACTCATAAAACTGAGCTTCAGACCTTGTCTCTATCTTTCACATGCAGTTCTTATCCTTTATATTAGTTCATAAATGCTATATTTTAAATTATAAAACCCCTTGAGATTCTGCTAAGGCAGATGTTTATTCCATTTGACTAAGGTTGTATATGTAAAAGTGAAGTAAAGAGTTAAATAATTACCTTATGAACCTGATCTTTATAGTGAATTAACTGGGGCAATTTTGATCATAATGATCTTCCACTATTGAATTTGTCCAGATAACTGGCCACACAAAGAAAGCAGAGTCTTACAACAAAGTGTTATGGGCACTAATATTTAAAATGTTCGGATTCGTTGTTAATGAGTAAAAATACATAAATACAAGACATTTATAATAATTCAAGAAAACCAATTCATTCTGAATCCCACAATAGTTCCTTGTCATTTTCAGTATCCTTTTAAAATAGCATTTTTCTTCTCTTGCAAGTGCTCTAGTTTGTGCCCATAATAGCCTTTGGGAAAGAAGAAAATTTTAGATTTAATTTCAAGTGTAAATGAAATGGACCAGAAGTGTGAATTTACAGGCATTGGAAATTTCTCTAATAAGCGTTTCTGCACTGTTGAATTCAACCCAAGATTATTTGCTTTAAGAAATGTTAAGTAAAATTGTTAACTGCTCAGTTATTGAATATTAACATATTTTCATGTTTTTATTTTACTTTATGTGGCTGGAATAAAATTGCAGCATGTTAATCTCCAAAATGAAAAGCCATCATGAGACCAACACTATGCTATGCTGTGCTCAACAAGAGAGGATCTAAGCACTCTGCAGATTTTGATTATTCATTTACAAATAAGTAATTTGGTAATTAATACTGAAATTAATTTATTCATCAAGATTAAATCAGGACTGTTATTTAAAAAAATTATTTCATTGATATCTTCTATTTCTTTCATCATCATAGTTATGACAAGAATTCCTCCCAGAGAACCCTTTCATGAAATAAATTGGGGAGGGGGGGTTTGAGAGAAAAAAATTGGCCCAATTGATTGATACATTGAAAAACTCTGAAAATATGAAATGTATTATATTTGTGGAAATCCCACCTCCATGGAGGCGTGGATTAGGACTTTCTTCTCATGTCTCTTCATTTTAATGCTGCTTGATCTCCATAATTTGGTTATATTTACATTTGATTTTTTTGTTGTGTAGTCATTCTTTTCGTTTATGTTATTGTTGTTTCTGTGGATATTATTTTAATAGCTCTCATTATTTCACTCACAATTAATTCATATAGATCTTAACATGCTTCTCTGTATTCATCATATACAACATTTCTAACATAAAAGTAATGTTATATCACTTTTTTTAACCATAATATGTTTATCCATTCTCCAATGCATGGGCATCTACTTTGTTTCCAATTCTTAGCTATCAAAAAAGTGCTGCTATAAATATTTTGGAGAACACAGGGACTTTCTTTTTATCAATAGCTTCCTTGGAGTATGAGCCCGTTAGGGTAGTCTCTGGTTCATAAGGAATGGATATTTTAGTGCCTTTATTTGCATTCTTCAAAATTCTTTTCAAAAATGGTTGAAACATTTCATAGTCAACCAACAACGTATTAATTTGCTTTTCATTACACAACACTATTATCATTGGCAATTATATTTTTGGTCATTTTGCCAATTTGCAAAGTGTACAGTGAAACCTTATAGTTGTTTTGATTTTAACTTCTCTTATTATTAGTAATTTAGAGCATTCATTTATATGGTTGTGAATATTTTGCAATTCTTTTTCATAGTGTTGGTTCATATCCTTTGACCACTAATGTTTTGGGAAATAAACACATCTACACACACAAATATGTGTGTGTGTGTGTGTGTGTAAATTATATATCTTGGATACCAAATGTTTATTAGAGACATTTGATACAATAATTTTTCCCCCATTCTACCACTTTCCTTCTTACCCAGAGTAATTAGTTTTATTTGTGCAGAAGCTTTTTGATTTCAAATAGTCAATGTTGTCTATTTATCTTTTGAACTTTCCTCTATCTCTTTTTTTGGTTAATTGTGAGAAGTATAAATATATATATATATTCTTCTAATTTTTAAATATTGTGATCTTTAATATTAAGTTCATGCATCCATTTAGAATGTATTCCTAAATATGCTATAAGGTGTTGGCCCAAGCCCAATTTCTGGCTGACTGCTTTCCAGTTTTCACAGCAGTTTTTATAACATAAGAATTTTTTTCCCCAAATAATTAGTGTTATCCATTTAATCAAATACTAGATTATTGAGTTCTGGTGTTTCTAAATACCCCTTATTTAGTCTTTCCCATTGATTTATATTTTTCCTTCACCAATATCAGATGGTTTTGATTATTGTTGCTTTAAAATATATTATGAGGTCTTTAATTGTTTCCCCTCATTTTCCCTACTTCTCTTCATCATTTCCTTTGATGGTCTAGATTTTTTGTTTTTCCAAATGAATTTTCTTGTTATTTTATCAAGTATCTCCTTGGTAATTTAATTTGTATACATTAAAAGTATGAAGTAGCTTTTGAAGTATTGTCATTTTTATTATATTGGCATAGTCCAGTCATGAGCCCTGGCTATTCCCTCAGGTATTTAAATTGTTCTTTATTTCTTTTAGTAGAACTTTGTAGTTGCATCTTTAAAATCTTTTGTGTGCTTGAGTAGATTGATATAGCCCTCCATCGTGTTGCTCACATGACCCAGAATGAGAATGGTTATTTTTTTATTTTTGGTTTAAAAATATTTTAATCACAAACAAAAAGAAATGTCATTATGCTGAATGAACTCTATATCCCTGGTATAAATATAACCTGATTATAGCATATACTTTTTATAATACATTATTATAACCTATTTGGAATATTTTATTTTTTGTGTCAATGTCAGTCTTTCTAAAATATAATTTCCTTATTTCATACAAAGAAAGATTAATATTTGTCTTAAGATGAAAACTTCAGGATTTTTGTCTACTTTCATTCTTCATCATTGCGTAGAGATGATCTCTAGGTTTCTTTAAATTTATATTAGCTGATGATAAGCTAGATGTGCAGTACAGCAATCAGTCAATAAATATTTGTAGATTGACTGGTTAAGAAATGAATATTATTATAAGCTCATTGAGACCTGAGGTTATGTTGCTAGTCAAATGTTAACCTCTCAGTGACCCAGGAAATGGTCTAAGAGTATGTAAAATAAAAAGAGTATATCTATCAGAATTTAGAACTAAAATGAAGCTTAGATATGATCGATTCTAATCCTTTCATTTTACATAGTATATACACACGTGTGTATGCTTACACGTGCATATTTGCATACATGTGTTCACAGACATACACAGACACACGCACGCATGTATGCATCCATACAACACATATATAAACACATACACGTGTGTATACATATGTATTCACATGTAGGTATACATAATCATACTTATATTTAAAGTGTGAGGACTTAGATTCAAATCCCAGCTTGGTTGCTCACTAATTGTGTGACCTTGGGAAAAGTATTTATCTCTCTGAACTTTAAGTTTCTCATTTACAAAAATTAGGCAATTATTTAAATAATATTTAAAATTCCTTCCAGATCTAGAATTAATGATATTCATCTAGAAACACACATATATAATACATATAATATACATACACACAAATGTAAATATCTTTAAGGACCTATGACTTAATTTAATCTTTCTGAGAATCGCTTTCATCATTCTGTCTCAAGTGTATTTGGATATTATTTTAGTGTTATTATTTTTGTCATTGAGAATACTCTATCCTTTCTCACAAAAGGCAATTCTCCATACCCTAGCTCAAGGATAAGGAATTTGCAGCCTCAAGGTCACATATGGTCTTCTAGGTCCTTGGGTGAGGCCTTGTGACTGAGTCCAAGTTTTACAGAACAAATCCTTTTATTAAGGGAATTTGTTCTGTGAAGTTTGGATTCAGTTAAAGGACTGCTCTTGAGGACCTAGAGGGCCATATGTGGCTTCACGGCCACAAGTTCTCCACCCCTGCCCTAGTTTAAGACTTCATGAGTTGCTGTGGCCAAAAACTTCATTAACCATCAGTTAATTTTAGGGTGATGAGCTTCTCTGGAATTAGAATTTGTCCATTAGGAATAGAGCCTTTCTGTCTATCTGAACCTGCATCCTTTCCAGCTTTACTAGGACCTGCCTGCTCTTGTACTGTGCTTGGATTTAGTTTTAGGCAGCTCAGATCCACTCCATGTCACCTGATCTGAAATTTAGCAGATTTACCTGATGTATTCTATTTGTAATTTGTGATTTTGTTTGGTTTAATCCCTGATAACTTTAAGTAGAATACCAAAAAAAAATATGGCACCCATTGTTGCTTTTGGTTCTAGGTTTGGAAGATTTTTTCAGGGATCCCCTGATGGTAGTCTGTGGAATGCATCCCTGTTGGAGATCTATTTTAGCTCCTAAGATACCATCTCAGTGTTGTTCTAACATTCTAAAAGTGCCCATCTCTTTTATGCCTCACTACACATTGCCAAGCTCTGAGAAATCCCAAGCTGCTTCACATAATCCATTAATTAAAATAAGACTAACATAGATGAGCTTAAATGAGAGCTTTGTATGCTTAGAAAACACTTGCTGTATGTAGAAAAAATATTTTTAAAAATTGGTTAAAAATTAAAAAAAATCAAATTCAGTAGACTTTATTTTATATCAAATAGACTCAAATAGAATGTCAGTTTGCTTTTCTGGGAGAATGTTAGCCCCTTTGAGTATAGGTTCCTATCTCTAATACCTTACACATTGTAATTAATTAATTTGTATTGAACTGAAAAGAACATGGAAAACCACGTTATTTGGGAGAATTCCCTTTTGTTTTGTTTGTAGGGGGATACATAACAACTTTGATCTTTTGCAGTCATTTTAACCTCTACACTCTCTTCTGTTTGCCAGATATTCTCATGGTTTAGAGACTGTTTTAGTTTCACAGCGGTGGAAGTTGTTTACTGTCCTGCTGTGCTTTTTGTGGGAGTCCCTTGTGTGATCTTTGAAGTACTGGAAGTCAATGAACTATGAGGACACCCAGGAGCATCTCCTTTGAAACTGCTTGGCACTTCTACTTTCCTCAGGACTTAAAGTCGAGTAGCTCAGGGCCTGCCATTGATTTTCACTTCCATTCATAGCAAAAGCTTCTCTTGATAAAGAAGCACTGCAATGTTTGATATAAAACATAAATACATTAATAGGATGTCTACGATTTAATTTGTTCAGCCAACTAACTATAAACTTAATTGAAAGGTCATTATTTTTTCTACAAAATATTATGAATTGTATTCTTCCTTTAGATAATAGGTGATGAAATGTAGAGAAATCTGAAATCCTTTTAACGAAAAGAATACAACAATACCTTACATTTCTCTGTCACCTGACAGTTTGTCAATATGTTTTTATATGCATTAATTCATTTCAGAAGAGGCAGTATGACACTGGGTTAGAGTACTAGACTTGAAATCAGGAAAAGCAGGGGTCAAATCTTACATGTCATAATTACTAGATGTGGGAGCCCCGGGCAAATCAATTAGCTCTCATTGAATGCTCCAGACAGCTAAGTAAAACTCATCTACTGACTCACCTTCATTTTCCACTTGTTTGAAGAGGGATTCCTCAAAAGGGTCACCACAGATGTTTCCTGAAACTCATTTCATCCTCAAATGAAGTGAATTTCCTACCCCCTACTGCTTCTAGGATAAACTACTTACTTGAGAACTTCCTTTGGAAGTTCCTTATGGCCTTCCTTTTGAGATTAATTTCACGTTGTTTTGCTCCTTCACATAAGCTACACTCAAGCCAAACTGGCCAATTTATTTGCTCTTCTATCTCCTACCTCCATGACTTTGTATAGACTGTCCATCAGTCTGGGAATGCAGTTGCTCCTCACCTCTGCCTAGTAGACTGCCTACCTTCATTCAAGGATCAGCTTATATTCCACCTCTTATAGGAAATGTTTCCTGATAATAATAATGATAACAGCTAACATTTATATAGTGCCTACTATATGTCAAGCTTCTGTAGTAAGTGATTTACAATTATTATATCATTTGATCTTCACAACAACCCTGGGAGGTAGATACTATTATTATCCCCATTTTACAGAGAGGGAAACTAAGGCAAATAGCAACTTAGTGACTTGATCAGGGTCGTACAGTCAGTTTGTGTTTTTTACTCAGTTCTTCTTGATTCCCAACCTGGCACTCTATTGCGCTACCTTGCTGTCTATAGGACACTAGTGTTCTTTACTTCCTCAAATTATGCTATCTGTCTCTCTATCATATGCCTTGAATATAAGCTCCTTGAAAGCAGCAATTCTGTGGCTACAGATGTGTGAGAATATCTTTGTGTTCCACTGTGCCTTTTATATAGGATGTCCCAAAAGTCTTCATGCAGTTTTAAGCTATGAAAACTACTAAAACTTAAATTTGCACTGAGAGTTTTGTGATACCCCATGTAGTAGGTATTTAATAAATGATTGTTGGATTGATTCAGAATTACTGAAGTTTGCCTCTGTGGGGCCAAAAGCAACAATAACTGGGGAACTTTATGGGAGAAGTAGAGAGTCCAAGATCAAAGATTCCTGATTTAGTGAGCTACGCAGTAGAAATCTTAAAATATGAGTTGAGAATAGCTAGAGAATCAAATCAGAACAACTAGACGAAGGGAACAATGAATCAATTTGCCTATAGGTTAAGAGATAAAGGGGGAGTCATAATAAGAAAATCCAAAAAAAAAATGGGAGGCTTTGAGATCTGAGCTTCAGAATATAAGGCTTTCTGGAGGAGCTTTTCATGATCCAAGCAATAAGGGAAGAATTCAGATCTGGCAATAAACTTAATATGAGTTGAAAGGGGGCAATTTAGGATGCAGAGATTTCCTTGAGGAAACAGTTGAAGTAATTTAAGTTTGGTATTACCAGACTCTGGACTAAGGTTGCAGCAACAGGGACAGAGAAGGATGGACATCATTTACTTAACTGCTTAATGAAAGAGTAAATAAACTAATTTGCATTTCTTTAATTATTTGTGACTTGGAGCTTTTCTTCTGGTTATTTGTTGTTTCCATTTCTTCCCTTGGAAACTCCTTGTTGACACAGTTTTGGACATGGCCTCTGTGGGGATTTATTTTGCTTCATATTTGTTACAGGGTCTCCTCCATCTATCCAAGTGGAGTGATGGTGTTGAGGAGAAAATATAAATAGTTATTAAGTGAAAAAATATTTTAAAAGAGTTTGATTTGCTTGACAAAGTTGCTATCTCCACATGTAGTGGAGACCACATAGCATAAAATTCTCAAGCTAGAAGTGACCTTAGTCTTCATCTAATCCAATATTCTGATATTAAGACCACCTAAGAAAAGTACATCTTCATTCATTGAGAATGAAAATGTGGTCAGCAGCATTAGATGCTGCAGAGACACCAAAGACAATGAGAACTGAAAAAAGGGAAAGAATTTAGAAAGTAGGGAATGACAGGTGAAGAGATGGGTGGAAAAATACACCATATTTTATGTACTTAATAGGTAAAGTGGAGGTGTCTTGTCTAATGGATAGGTCTTTAAAAAAAGTTTGAGTCTGAAGGTGAGAGAATGGATAGAAGCTGGGTGTGGTAGAAGGTCCAAGAGGATAATTTTCTTTTTGTTTTCTTAGGATTTAGGAGATCTGAGTTTGTTTGTTTTTTTTTCCAGGTAGGATAAGGAGTCAATGAAACTAAATTGAGAATGTAAGTGTGGAGTCTGTCCCTCACACAGGCATCAGCCTTGAATAACCATTCTATCCATGATGAGGAGAATCTTATTCATGCCTTTTCCTCCAAGCAAGGAAGGAAAATGGTAGTAAATGATAACATTCTCATAATATGACATTTGTAAACTCATATAAGTTCAGAAATTTTTTAGTGAAGGGACTGCAGCTACTGTTCATCTGATATTTCAGGAGCATGAAGTTGACTACCCTTCTCCAGTCCTTTTTGAAGGCTTTGGTTGTTTTGACATTGAAAATTCAACTGGGTGTAGTAAGGGAAGAGCACTGGCCATTGTATCGAGTATTTGGGTGTTTTTGAGTAAGTGTGGAGTAGGAGGAATAATGCAGTAGTGAGATAGAGGGCAGGTATAAGGGGCACAGAGGAGGGTTCCCAACGTAATCCTGCTCCATTATTCTAGATCAGACTTACCTCATGAGTTGATGTGTTCCATTGTGTTCTTTGGGTGGCTAGGTGGCACAATGAATAGAATACCCTGCCTGCAGTCAGGAAAACTCATCTTCCTGAGCTCAAATCTGGCCTCAGACACTTACTAGCTGTGTGACCCTGGGCAAGTCACTTAACCCTGTTTATCTTGGTTTCCTCATCTGTAAAATGAACTGGAGAGGGAAATCACAAACCACTCCAGTATCTTTGCCAAGAAAACCCCAAAGAGGGTCACGAAGAATTAGAAATGACTGAACAACAAGAATAATTTTATTTTTTGCTTTCTCTAGTTTTAATAACTATGTATCTTGTGAATTACCTGTTGACTTCAGATGCTAGGTTCCAAGAGACATGTTATCTAACTCTGCCTTCTTACAATTCATACCTTTTTGTTAGTTGTCTAATACTGTCTTTTCAGCTCTGGTTGGAGGATAAAAAGTCACCTGCTCAATGTGATTTATAAGAATTTACTCAAAAGGCAAGGCTGTCTATAGTTCTCATCATTAGAGATATGTTCTTTTAGAATCAATCAATAGTGTTCTTTGAAAAATGTAAATATTTTAGTTATAACAATTTGTAGATTAATTTATCAGAGATGGTAAGTCAATCACCTCAAAGTGCTTAGAAGGATTTAGATAAAAGAGAACTAAGTTTTGATGGGATGTGAAGAAAGGGCACTTCCTAACTTATGATCATCCTATTGGATTTACTGAAAGAATTGAAGTCTGCATGAAATGTTCTAGGCAAAAGGGTGATATGAGTGTGTACTGTTCACATAAAGGTAGGTTTCAAGGGATAAGGAGATAAAGAAAAAGAAGATGGAAATGCCTTAAAGTGCTTCTTCTACTTTAGAATTTTGTCCAGGTCTAGCATCGTATATGCTGACTTTCATACCCCTCCAAGATCTGGTCCCAGCTTACTTTTGCAACTTCTTGTCCATCTACTCCCCTTTACTCCTCTTCATTATATATATTTGCATAAATACCTTATCTATACTAACAACCTATAAGCTCCTTTAGGTCAGGAACTATATTTTTATTGCTTGTTATTATCCTCTATGTTACATTTTGTAGGCTCTCAAATATTTGAATGAATTAAAAGTGATTTTGGAAATTCAGCTTTGCATGCTCTATCTTGCACAAAAAGTTCTAGCAACTTTTATTTTAGATTTTAATTTTTTTATTTTTAGCTTGCCATATCATCAACATTTTTGCCTAGGTTGCTTGGATACTAATGTTTTCTTTTCTCCTTTATGAAGAGACTTTAGCAATGCCTTAGAAACAATTTGTTCAACCTTTAAAAAAAAATTCTCCTGGATGGAAGAAATAGAAGCACACTCATTTCAACTTCCTAACTATACCAAAACAGTTTGAAGATAATAGATGACTGTGAGACCTTAGATGTATTACCCCAGAATCACAGGATGTTAGGGCCCTTAGCAGACAGTCTAAACTAGTGAAAGGAGTGCCAGGCTTGGAATCAGAGGAAATTTAGCTGTGAATCCTGCCTCTAGCTACTATCAGGGAGACCCTAGAAAAGGCAGTTAAGCTAACTGAACCCTTGTTTTCTTGTTTCAAAAATGGAGAAAATGATATTTATACTACCTATCTCAGAGGGTTATTACACTTAATGTGCTTTGACAATCTTGAAACACTATGTAAATATGAGTTATTATATAGTCCTACTCTCTCATTTTACAAATGAAGAAATGATCAGAGGAGTGTCTTGGCAAGGTCATAGAGTTAGTGGCAGATCCAGGTTGAAAACCTTGGTCTCCTGACTCCTAGTTCAGATCTGTCTTTCTTATGTCATACTGGTTTTTTAGATATACACTCCAGTTACATCACTTTCTTTCTTCTTTTACTATTTTCATTTCCCTCTCTTTCATGCCCCTTACATTTCTCTAGAAGAATGATATAACTTCTTGAAGATTGGGGACAGCTAGGTGATATGTTGGGTAGAGTTCTGTGCCTGAAGTCAGGAAGCCAAGTTCAAATATGATCTCAATGACTTAATAGCTTTGTGACTTTGGGCAAGTCACTTGCCTTCTTTTTGCTTTAGTTTCCTCAACTGTAAACAGGGAATAATAATAGCAGCTACCTCTCAGCTTTGTGAGGATCCAATGAGATAATATCTGCAAAATGCTTAGCACATGCCTGGTATACACTAGGCATCATATAAATGAACTTGTTTATTATTAAGCCAGTTAGGTGGCACAGCAAATAGAGAGCCAGGCCTGGAAGATCTGAATTTGAATCCAGTCTCAGATACTTAGCTAGCTGTGTGACCCTAGGAAAGTCACATAACCTCTGTCTACTTCAGTGTCCTCAACTGCAAAATGGACCAGGTAAAACTTACTCAGGGATATATAAGTAGATACAATGATGCTGAAATTGGCTTGAGTTATGGGCAGGGTATAGGGTATAGTATATTCAGTATGAGTATAGAAACATCTTACCTCCCATGTGGTATTAATCCCTGTCAATGTTGCATTTGAATGTCATAGCTTCTTCAAATTTTCTGAAGTTGTTTTGAATTTATGATAGGAGCCCCTTTGTCTCTCTGAAGGGATCCTTGTGAGATTCAAAGTTATTCTTCACTGGCCATGTATTGGCAGAAGTCTTTCCAAGTGCTTCATAGAGTGAGGATCAGAAGACGAAAAAATTGATGCATGAGGATTGAACTAATACCAAGTAACTAGATGAGTAAAGCAACTGGGAAAGTGAGCCAAAATAAATGCAGTAAGAAAAACAAAGCAGAAGAAAGATGAGACAGAGCATTGTAAAAGTGGTAATCATAACCCCTATCATAATGAGAAATGATAGGGCAAGGTATAGAGTTTTGAAAAGGTCTCATTTTGTTACGTTACAGAATGAAGTCTGTGCCCAGCCCTATGCCTTATACATACTATACCCTCATGATTGTTTGGTAAGCTGCTCATTTGAGAGGTTGTGTTCTGTAGGTATGGAATAATGGATACATTGACAGACAAGGACAAATTGTTCATTTGCTGAATTGCTATAAAGGAAGGTTCATCATTACAAGAAAGGCATAGGTTGCCAGATACAGCCACTTTATTTATTTATTTATTTGTTTTTATGATTATAATTTAGTGTATTTCTCCCAATTCCCTATTAGATACAGCCACTTTATTGATTTATTTAATTGGCATAAGGAATTGTTCATTGGGAAGTGACTAAAAATCAACAAATCTTTAAAAATAGCAGAATTGGAATATTGGTCAGTCAGATCTAAACTATTATGTTGCTTTATCTAGAAGGTAATGACTATTGAAGTGGAGGTAGATTGTTTCTGGTGGCTATAATTTTAAAATATATTCATCTAATTCATAGCTAAAGGTTGAACAGAGAGAGTACTTGCAGCAAACAGAAAACTCATTTACTATAACAAATCAATGCACCAACTGCCACTAAGCCAAAACACATTACACAGAAACCGAATGGACAAACACCAGACCTTCTCCTTTTGCTCTATTTCATGTAGGTTTCTCAGCTGAGACAAAATGTTGGATTCAGGAAGTTGTTGCCATCTGCTCCCAGCATAAAGACCTTTCCAGTCATTTAATTATTTTTAAATGTTCTTAAGTGAAAATGTAAGATAAACACAGATTGAAAAGTGTGAGGATTGGATGACAAGAATGAAATTATATGCATTTTATATTTGTATTAATAGCTGCTTCACAAATATTGTGCCTTGCCATGCTTAAAGAAAAAAAAAATGTGTTTGCTGTTAAATTTCAGTTGGGGATTCACCAGCATTGTGGAACAAAAGAAACTACATGTAAAAAGCTTATGTGAGCCAAGAAATCCCAATTGAGAGAGGTTCTATCTCTGACATGGCACCATAATTGTAAATGAAATTTTTAAATATTTGGATTCTTCATGAACTATGCTGATTGCTTATTAGCCTCTGGACTCATTTAAGAGCACCATAGGAAAGTGGGAAGCTCTTACCAGCACAGTTTACAATGCACAGGTAATAGGAGATGCATTAACAATGCACAAAACTCCCATAATGGGACATACAATTTTAAAAGCAAAGATGATAAGCTGAACGAGGTATGAAATTAAGAGAAAGAAAACTGGTCAGATACATTTGTATTCTTTTATGGACTCTGGGTCTACTGGGGAATAATGGTATACCTTTTAGACCATAAATAAAGCCTTGGGGGAGGGAAACAAACCAGGAAGACAATCGCAAGTTTTAACTTTCTTCAATAAAATTAACATTACGTAAATCAATGTATTATCAATACATTATGCTCCAGGTCCCGTTAGACACCGTGAATACAAAGACAAAATCAAAACAATCCTTGCCCTCAAGAAACTTATACTGGGCAAGTGAGGGGGCATAACATGTAACCATGCAAGTAAATAAAAAAATAATGCAAAAAAGAAAGAAGAAAGGGCTAACAACTGCGGGGGGGGGGAGGTCGAAGATGGAGAAGGAAACGCGGAGGAGGGGGATGGGGGGGGGGGAGGGGGGAGGGGAAGGAAGTGCTTGGGCGAGGTGATACCGGATTAGAACTTTGGTGGTTTAAAGGAAGCTAGAGCATTCCAGTTTAGGAACAACCTTTACTTAGGTATCAGGTGGGAAACAGAATTTATATGTTGGGACTGAACAGTGGGAATGCCAGTTTCATGGTAGCAGAGAGTACATAAAGGGAAGGAGTATGAAATAAGATCAGTGGCAGTATGCAAGAGAAAGCTCAGTGGTTCAAATGCCAGACTTGGTGTGTTAAAATTATATTTTGTTCTGGTTCTTTGTCTATTCCTCCACCCCATACCGTTCTGAACAATATAGTGAATTTATAAGTAGTCAACATAAAGTATCAATAGTAGGAAGTAAAATGGCAAACGGAACCTAGAAGTCATGTTCCAACTGTCCCAAAGATCAAAATTTATAAATTGTATCATATATTAAGCAAAAATCACATCCTGGTGATATGTGCTAAATCATAGTAAGCCATCTAGGCTTTGCTGTCAGAGCTTTTTGGTCCTGTGATGCATAAATTTCATGAGTTTTAGACATCCGCAGTAAGACTAGCAGAATATAAAATGGTGCGATAACTCAGATGATGTGGATATGTTAACTTTAAAGTTTTATTGACAGTTTGGAAATGATCTGGATATATTAATGAACTAACCCTAAGTGGCATGTACATGAGTTGGTCTGTTTCCCACAAAACATTATGAAAATAAGACCCCAAACTCCTACTCCCCCCCATTCTTGTCCTCTTCCATTATAATTAGGTCCACGCTGCCAAGTGTTTCTAACTCTAAACCATGTTTACATGAATGATTCTCTGCCTCTGCTACTTTCAATCATTTTCCTCACTCTGGAGTTCCTTTATTTTGGGGTTCAAATAGTAGAATACTGATTGATAAATCTATCTATATATAGTTGACTATCATGTTCAACAAATAAGTTTATATTAGTATATTATATATATAAATATAAATCCATCTGTATATGTATACAGACATACTATATACATGTATAGATATATACGTGTTTATATATATAACATATGTAATATTTAAGAGAGAATCTTCTCTATAGAAAAAATTTTTCAAAAAACCTTAATGTAAATGAGTGTGAAGAATAAATATTATATAATGCCATTCATTTTCAATGGGATCCTTGCTTGTTAACTTAATTTTTTCCCCATAATTCATAGAAATTTTACAAAATGCACAGGGTTAGTATTTAAACCCATATGATTCAGTTTTTGTAGTAATCATTTCCGCATTTGAGGGACAGTATGTGTGATTTGATTTTCATTAGTGGAGCTAAGTGGAGTCCACAGACTGTGCTACTATCCTTACAATTGGTATAATTGGCAGGATAGTCTGCCTACCCCCTGCCCGAAAATTTTTGTCCTTACACTTGGGTGTCCTCTTGTCCTGTGTCAACCATTTGGACTATCCATATCTGATGGTACAGAGTCACATGACATGCATGAACATTAATTAAATGAGAAGGAATTATCCTTCTTTGTTCAGTTATCTGCTCAAGGAAGAGGCAATGTAGTATAGTAGAAAGAGCCAAAGTCTATTACTCATCAGGGGAGACCTGAGTTTGAACTCTATCTCTAGTATTTAATCTTGGGCAAGTTACTCCATTTATTTGAGCCTCAGTTTTCTTGTCTGTAAAATGGGAATAATAATACTGATATAACACATTTTGTAGGATTGAAGAAAACACCCTGCGAATGTTATAGAGTTGTAGCTGTTGCTCTTTGTTTAGTTTTGTAATCAAAATTTATTTCCTCATTCATGAAATAGGAATCATAATTCCCATAATATGTGCCTCTCAGGGTCATTGTGGTGATTACATGGAATAAAGTATATACAAAGTGCTTTTTAAATCTCAAAATGATGTGGCGATGTTGGCTATTGTTATTATGTAAGAGATATGTGGCATTGGAAGTGGTATGGCTAAGCTTATATTGAGAGTCACAGAGAACTACTCTGCCTGAAACAAATACTCAGGCTGCATAACAAAACTGTAATTAAATCCAACATTTTTTTTGAAGTATGTACTCAAAGAGGACTAATGTGGATTAATGGTGAGAAAGCCAGCCTCAGAGACAGGGATTTAGTCCCAGTTCTGAATCATTTCCTGTTTTGTAACTTGGGGCAAATCACTTCTAACTCCTTAGTGTTCTAGGCAACTTTTCAAGACTATAAATTGCAGAATAGTTGTAAATATGCATTTGTAGAGGTATTCTCATCATTGGGAATAGATATTGGGATCTGACAAATAATGTTTGTGGGACTCTGGGTAAGCTCTCAATGCTTCAGGCAGCTCTCTAAGACTGAGTTAAAGAGGAGTTGCTTACCATTGTTGGCAGAGGGAATTTCTTCACTGATAGAATCATATCCAGATGAAGCCCTGGGATGGAAAAAATATATCCAAAGAGCTACTACAGGAAAGTCACAGAGAAAATGGCCAATATGTAGTGATATTTTGCCACATAGCAGTGACAGGTAGTAGAAAATAATTTGCCGATGGTGGAATTAATTTTTACTGACTAGCATTGAATGAATGCTAACTCTTAATACTTCATCTTCAAAATAGTATTTATTTTTTTCAAATTTTATGTAAAAACAGTTTTTAACATTCATCTTTTAAAAAGTTGAGTTCCAAATTCTCTCCTTCCCCACCCACCTCGTTGAGAAGGCCAGCAATTTGACACAAACTATACATGTGCAATCATGCAAAACAGATATTTTTTTTAGTTATCATCCTTTCATAGTCACTCACATCTGTGTCCTTTTTCTATGTATACTCCTTCTAACTGCTCTAATAATAATGAAGTTATTAGGAGTTATAAGGTTCATTTTCCCATGCAGAAATGTAAACAGTTTAACATTATTGAATATCTTTTGATTTCTCTTTTCTGTTTATCTCTCTATTCTTTTCTTGAGTTTTGAAAGTCAAATTTTCTATTTGGCTCTAGTCGTTTTAACAGCAATGCTTGAAAGTCCTTTATTTAATTAAATATCTATTTCTCCCCTGAAGGATTATACTTATCTGGGTAGGTGATCTTACTTGTAATCTTAGCTCCTTTGTCTTTTGAAATATCATATTTCAAACCCTTTGGTCCTTTAATGTAGAAGCTTACTAAAGTTTGTGTTATTCTGACTGTGGCTCCCTGACACTTAAATTGTTTCTTTCTGGCTGCTTGCAATATTTTCTCCTTGACCTAGGAATTTAGCTATTATATTTCTGGGAGTTTTCATTTTGGGATTTCTTTCAGGAGGCAATGAGAAGACAGATTCTTTCCATTTCTATTTTGCCCTCTGGTTCTAGAATATCAGGGCAGTTTTCCTTGATGACTTCTTGAAAGATAATGTCTAGGGGCAGCCAGGTAGCACAGTGAGTAAGAGCACTGGCCCCAGTGTCACGATGACCTGGGGGATCCTTAACCCCAGTAGCTTAAAAAAAAAAAGAAAGATAATGTCTAGGCTACTTTTTTTTATCATGGCTTTCACTTCATTCAATAATTTTTACATTATCTCTCCTCAATCTATTTTCTACGTCAGTTGTTTTTCCAACCAGATATTTCATACTTTCAGTTTTTTAATTTTTAAAATTTATTTTTTTCTTGGTATCTCATAGGGTCATCGGCTTCCACTTGCTTAATTCTATTTTTTAAAGGAATTATTTCCTTCAGTGAGCTTTTGTACCTTCTTTTCCATTTGGCCTTATCTTTTTTAAGGAGTTGTCTGGTTCAGAGAACTTTTAAAATGTCTTTTTCTATTTTTGTGCTATGTTTAATTAGCTGTTGACTTTTTTCATGATTGTCCTTCATTACTCTCATTTCTTTCCTCAATTTTTCTTCAACTTTTATTTTAAAAAATTTGACATCTTTTTGGAGCTCTTCCAGGAGTTCTTTTGGGGCCTAACACCAATTCATATTCCACCCCCACCCCCTCTAACCGGAGGATCCCCGCCTGTAGCTGTTTTGACATTGTTTTCTTCTGAGGCTGTGTTTTGATTTTCCCTGTCACCATACTAACTTTCTATGGTCAGATTCTTCTTCCTTCTTCTTGTTCCTCTTCCTTTTCCTCCTCCTCCTCCTCCT
>NW_027185890.1:5581907-5625084 GCF_028583685.1 Petaurus breviceps papuanus
GGGTGGCTAGGTGACACAGTGAGTAGAACACCAGGCCTGGAGGCATATATGAGCTTGGCTCCAGCATGTTGTCACCATTCCAACCTGAAATTGGCACAATTCAAATCTGGCCTCAGACACTTACTAGCTGTGTTACCCTAGACAAGACACTTAACCCTGTTTGCCTCAATTTCCCCATCTGTAAAATGATGTGGAGAAGGAAATAACAAAGTACTCCAATATCTTTCCCAAGAAAATTCTAAATAGGGTCATGAAGAATCAGACATGACTGAAGAACAATTGAACATCATTGTCCTTTTCTACTCCTTCCTCCTCCTCCTTCCCCTCCTTTCCTCATTTTCTAGGCATCATAATTTAAAATTCTGCATGGTCTTTAGTAATAGTTGAATGCATATTCATTTTGATTTTTAAAAAAAATTCATTGTTTAAAATCGTTCTAACTTTTACTATATTTCACCATCAGTGATCTAAATTTAGTGCATAGAAATCATCTTGCTTAGTGAAATTTAATTTAAGATAACTTGCACAGAAATCATTATTTCCTTACTGTAGGATATCAAGTGAAAGATCAAGGAATTAAACTAACTGATCTCTAAGGTAACTTCCAACTCTGGTATAAGCTCAAACCCAAAGTGAACTAAACTGAGACTTGCTAAAGCCCTTATTAGCTTAAAAAGGCCAAGGTTCCCCACTAGGGATCCTGGGCCATTTCCAGTTGTCCTGATCTATATCTGGTCACTGGAAACAGATGGCTCTGGAGGTGAAAGACAGCCTGGTGTCTTTGCACAGCCTTCCCTCACTCAAATTCAATTCACTTGCATGCCATGGCATTACCTGCTTGATATTATGATCCTTGAGAATGAAGGAAGAACACACAACAGCAGACCCACCTACATTAATAACCACTTCTCATTTGCCTCTAAATAGGTCCCCATTTCAACTCTGGGTCCATAAGCTGTTCCCCAAATATGTTTCCTTCTACCCCCTTGTGCAGAGCCTACTGGAGCTCAGAAAAAAACCAATCCAATATTTATATGAGAGTATTCATTTTCATTCATTGTCATAGTGTAATTATGGAGGTCAAAACCCCTGTTAGGCCTTTGTGGGATCTATCCATATATAAAAAAGCCAGAAATGTTGTTTAGCTGGTAGGAAACAGAGATATTTTCACTTGCTTTAACTTGTATCCATGCCTTTTTCTCACCCCACTCATTCTCACTTTAGTATGGACTAAAGAATGGAAGAGACTTAGATTTCAAAAACTAGACAACTTCAAACCTTATACTTTTAGGGAAGATATTGGGCAAATAGCCATTGTCTAGTTTAGAGTTTTGCCTTCAGAGATGAAAATTTGTAAGGTATATAAAATGACCATCATAGGCTAGGATGAAGTTTGGGAGCACCTAGACTGGGAAGAAAAGTTCAAAGAAAAGACAAAGCCCATGGCCCTTAGTGGAGAAGATGTTGTGTGTTGATGAAAAAAGTTTGGTATCTGGAATTGAGGATCTCCTCCTGGGGAGATTTACAGTTGTAGGAACTAAGAATATAAGGAGACGAAAGTTAATAGGGTTTGGGCACAGGTTTTCTGCTTTTTTTCCCCAAAAGAACTGGGAAATCCTGTGGCTTTACTTAATCTGAAAAATCATGGGAAGCATGTTCTTCTTTGAAGAGAAAGCTAAATTTTTTAATCTGAGCCAGAAGCTTAAGATTATGTGGCTGGCAGAGAATTCTGGTGGAACATGTCTGACAGAGACAGCCAAGCATCTTCTAAGGAAGATTATGTTTCCAATGGAATGGAATCAAGCAGAGAGTTTGTAGTAGCATCTGACCCAGCAGAAACTATAAGATCAATGGGGAGCAGACCTATCAGGAGAGGCACAATAGCATTACACAAAAAGCTTCATCCTCTAGCAGCAGAAGTATGAATTGCTCCTCCAAGCATCTCTATGTGTTTTCACTAATGCTAGGTATATTTGTGGAAGAATGCATCTGAATTAGTAAGGGAAATATTTTTTTTTGCATTAAGCTGTTTAAATGGTCTCAAAATTCTGTGGCAGATTTTTGGTCAAGTTGTTTCCATTTAAAAATTACTGATTTTAAAAACTAATAACTTAAAACTGCCATGAAACAAATGGTCCACAAAAACATTCCTTTCCTCCTAAAGCTTTAACGATGCATTGTAATCATTAACCAGTCTTTTACTATTAAAATTAAATGGCCAATTCAGACAAACAGTTCTGAGACCGTTCTTCCACCACTGATTAAGACTGGGGTGGCACGTGTTGTACAGTATATTTATTTAGCCTTCTGGGCCTTCTGGGTAAATTTCATGACCTTGCCAGCTCCAGCAGCTTTCTTGTCAACTGCCTGGATAACACCAACTGCAACAGTCTGCCTCATATCACGGACAGCAAAACGACTCAGAGGAGGATAATTACAGAAGCTCTCCACACACATGGGCTTGCCTGGAGCCATGTCAACGATGGCAGCATCACCAGATTTCAGGAACTTAGGGCCATCTTCCAGCTTCTTACCAGAACGACGATCCATCTTTTCCTTCAGTTCAGCAAACTTGCAAGCAATGTGTGCAGTGTGACAATCCAGAACAGGTGCATAGACAGCATTGATCTGGCCTGGATGGTTCAGGATAATAACCTGTGCAGTGAAACCAGCTGCTTCCATAGGTGGGTCATTCTTGCTATCACCAGCCACATTACCACGGCGTACACCTTTGACAGACATGTTCTTCACATTGAATCCAACATTATTGCCTGGCAGAGCCTCACTCAAAGCTTCATGGTGCATTTCAACAGACTTTACTTCAGTTGTAACATTAACTGGGGCAAAGGTGACCACCATGCCTGGTTTTAGAACACCAGTTTCCACTCGGCCAATGGGTACAGTACCAATACCACCAATCTTGTAGACATCTTGGAGGGGTAGACAAAGGGGCTTGTTAGTTGGACGACTTGGTGGCAGATTGCTATCCAAAGCTTCAAGCAGTGTAGTTCCATTAGCATTGCCATCCTTACGAGTGACTTTCCATCCCTTGAACCAAGGCATATATGAGCTTGGCTCCAGCATGTTGTCACCATTCCAACCTGAAATTGGCACAAAAGCTACTGTGTCAGGGTTGTAGCCAATCTTCTTAATATAGGTAGTGACTTCCTTGACGATTTCCTCATATCTCTTCTGGCTGTAGCGGGGCTCAGTGGAATCCATTTTGTTTACACCAACAATCAGTTGTTTTACACCTAGTGTGTATGCCAGAAGGGCATGCTCACAGGTCTGCCCATTCTTTGAGATACCAGCTTCAAATTCACCAACACCAGCAGCAACGATCAGGACAGCACAGTCAGCCTGAGATATGCCTGTGCTCATGTTCTTGATAAAGTCTCTGTGTCCTGGAGCATCAGTAATGGTCACATAGTACTTGCTGGTCTCAAATTTCCACAGGGAGATATCAATAGTGATACCACATTCACATTCAGCCTTCAGTTTATCCAAGACCCAGGCATATTTGAAGGAGCCCTTCCCCATCTCAGCACCCTCCTTCTTGAATTTCTCAATGGTTTTCTTATCAAATTCCACCACATTTGTAGATAAGGTGGCCCACGGTGGTGGGCTTGCCCGAATCTACATGTCCAATGACGACAATGTTAATGTGAGTCTTTTCCTTGCCCATTTTTGTGGAGGTTTAGCGATGGTTTTCCCAACACCTTCTGAACAGTTCTCTCTCTCTTTATGACTTCTCTAATGGTTAGATAATAAGCGATGAGTCTGCATTTAAATGTGGGTCTCTTTAACTCTTTCCTAAGCACATCAGTCACTGCTGACTGTAAGGGAAATATTTTGTAGCTACTTTTCTTATTGTCACGTTTCACTGTTGTTGGTTCAGTTGTTTTTCAGTTGTGTTCAACTCTTCATGACTCTATTTGGGGTTTTCTTGGCAAAGATTCTAGAGTTGTTTGCCCTTTCCTTCTCCAGCTCATTTTATAGATGAGGTAACTGAAGCAAACAGGGTTAAGTGACTTGCCCAGGGTCACACAACTAGTAATTGTCTAAGCTGGATTCAAACTCAGGAAGATGAGTAAGGAAGACTCTAGGCATGGCACTCTAGCTTCTGTCCTACCTAGCTGTGACCATTCTGTTTTACTAAATAATAAAAATTGAATTAAATTTGAGTGAATTTTGCCTAATGACTGTTAAATATAAAGTATCAGCAGAGATTTATGAGCTTTGATTTTAGGGTGCAAACCCCCAAAATACATTGAAGCTCAGGTAGCCATTCCCTAGGATGTATACCCTAATAATTGATTTGACCATAGTCTCAATATACTGTTATTACCCCATGATGATTATCAATAGATCCAGGCTTTCAGCCTCTCCATTAAACTCCACAGGTCCAGCTTGTGTCTCTTAGCCTGGTTATAGAATCATTCATTCTCCATGCACCTAACAGGGAAGCAGTTCCAAGCATATGAGTTTGATAATTGATCTTTTCTAGGTTTTCCCACATCCCATTTTATACTCTTTCTTTTTAAAAAAAAATATTTTGGTTTTTACAATTATATGTAAAAATGATTTTTTAACATTTGTGTTTTAAAATTTTTGAGTCCCAAATTCTCTCTCTCTCTCCCTTTCTCCCTTCTCCTCTCTCTTAGATGGCAAAGCAATTTGATATAGATTTTCCATTGTATACTCTTTCAAAAAACTCATCCTCAATATTGAACACTCCCACTTGCTCAATAGTCATTATACTAATGTACTCTACTAAATCAGAAAAAAAATTATTAAATTCTTATTTGTTCCCTTATGCCATGAGCAAAAAAGGGAAAAAAAAATCAGTATCTGTCCTTAAGAAATTTACATTTTTAGGTGATATAGAATATTAAGAGAGAAATGAATAGAAGATAATTAGAGGAGGGAATGGAACTTATTACTAGGAAGATCTGGGATGATTTCCCATCACTGAGCTTTCAAGGAAGTTAAGATTTATTAAGTTTCTTATATTCTGCACATGTGGGACACATTTTTTTTAAAGCATGGGGATGGGAAATGGAACACAGAAGTTAAGGAACAGTTAGTTACTGGAGCAGTTTTGATGAATCATTGAGTACTGTACTATATGGCCAGTCTTACCATAGACACTGGAGAAAGATACATGAATGAATCAGTCCTTTCTCATAAATATGTTATGGTCTAATAGAGTATAAAGAGGGCCATTATGAAATAAGGCCAGAAAGTAAGATTAAAGTCAAGTCATAGAAGACTTTAAATGTCAGGGAAAGCATTTTTGTTTTTTAACCAGAAGAAACAGGGAGCCAGCAGAGTTTTTTCAAAGCATGAGAATGAAATGGTCAGAATAATGCTATAGGAAGATTATTTTGACAAATGTGAAGGAGGTATAAAGGAGAGGAGACAGACTATTAGCATGTAGACCAGTAAGGAACCATTAAATAGTCAAAGCCATATTTGATAAGGACCTA
The DNA here is from genome assembly GCF_028583685.1 of Petaurus breviceps papuanus. Taxonomy (NCBI): domain Eukaryota; kingdom Metazoa; phylum Chordata; class Mammalia; order Diprotodontia; family Petauridae; genus Petaurus; species Petaurus breviceps. The sequence continues at coordinate 5,587,397 of NW_027185890.1, forward strand.
AGCTAGTGTGGTGGTTGCATTAGTGGAGTGAAGGGGACAGATTTAGGAGATATTGTGATTGAATTGATAGGACTTGCCAACTGATTGGATATGGGAAGGAGGGAAGGGAAGAAACAGGAGTAAAGAATCATTTTGAGGCTCTGAACCTGAGTAGCCTGACAGGGAGTAGGATTGTTCTTTCAGTAGAAATAAGGAAGCATGCAGGGACATGTTTGTGTGGAATAAAATGAGTTACATTTTGGGCATTTTGAATTTGGGATATTTATGGGATATTTAGTTTGAGATGTCAAGGCAGCAGTTGAGAAAGTGTGATGAGCTCAGGAGAGAAATTAGCACTAGTTCTATAGATTTGGTTATCTGATGAAAAGATAATCAAGAAATGATATCTAGAGAAAAAACACAGGATAGAGCCTGGGGGTGGGGTTGGGGTCCACAGTTAAGGAGCAGGAGATGGATTATAATTCAGCAAAGGAGAATGAAGAAGTAGGAGGAGAACCAGAAAAAAAAGCAGTATTACTGAAACCATGAAAGGAGAGAGAATCTAGGAGAATGGGGGTGATCAACACCACTAGATGCTGTTGAGAAATCAAGGATAAAGACTTAGGAACTGCTACAGGAATTAATGATTCAAAGGTCACTGGTAATCTTGCAAAGCACAATTTTGGTTGACAGGCTAGGTCAGAAGGCAGATTACAAAGTGTAACAAAGTGAATGGGAGGATTTGCTCAGTGCAGAAAATTGTAGAACTTTAGCTATGGAAATCAGAGGAGATATAAAACAATCACTTGAGACAATCACAAGATTAAGTGAAGGGTTTTATTTTTAAGGATTTAAAAAAAGATACTGATATATTTCCTTGATGAAGCATATAACACACATCTTGACAGATGATAGATTCAGAGTTCAGAGTGAAGCATGTATTTCTCAGACAAGACCAATGTGGGAATTTGTTTTGCTCAATTATGCAAATCTGTTAAAAGCATTGTTTTTTTTTCCTTTCCTAATGGGGGCAGTAAGGAAGAAATAAAATAGATACCTGTTAACTGAAACAAAAAAGACTTCGATATGTTTGTCGGCAGTGTGGCAAGACAAATAAAACATGAATGAGTGGAGATAGAATTTTCTCCCAAGACCACAAAATAGAGGGGACGGGGAAGGGATGGAATTAGAAACATAAGAAGAAGGCTTGGCAAGAAGCACCTCATCTTCAATATGATCTGGAGTAAAGAAAAAGGGAATGGGACATGAATTAGTGGGATTTTTGAGGTGTGAAGTAGGGGAGAAAGAAAATTTGGGTCTATAGTTAATTTTCTCAAGGAGAGAAGTTCTCTATTGACAGGGATGGAAGAGTGGTATAGAAGGTTTGCAGAGATAATCTTTGCAAAAGTCCCTTTTAGGTATCTGAGAAAATTAATCAGGGAAGAAGGAAAAGGTGTTTCCTGCAGCAATGAGGAGTTAGTTGGAATCTGATAGACAACTAGCCTAATTATGGATTTCCTTCATCATTACATGTTATATGTAACCAAGCCTTGTGATTTGATAATGCATGGATGGGGATTATAGGACCAAAAAAATCCATAATAGAAGACAACGATGAAGTGCTCCACTAGAGGGTCAGAGTAGTGAAATGAGGAAAGTGAAGTTCACTTATACAAAGAATAGGAAAATAGGGAATGGTGGACAGGAAGGACTCAAAGCCATGGGGAGGACCCAGAAAATATTTAGGCAGAGTCAGGCAGATAGAAAGGGAGGAGGATAAACAATTATGATCAGGGTCAGAAACATCAATATTCAAGGTAATATAGGAAGAACAGTAATGTTGATCAACTCTCTGCTATCCATTTGGATGACTGAAATAGAATCAATGTTTTGGTCATGAGAGTTTAAGAAATTGTTGGGCTGAGATGCAAGGATTGAGGGAAAAGACAAGTGATGTGTATTAAAGTTTGTAACTATGAAGTTGGGGTGGAAAAGACAAAAATCTTTTATCCATGGTTTTATCCACAGTACTGAGTTCATTGAGAAAGGATGGTTGTGTGACTCTGAGGCTAACACTAGTAGATTCCTACAACAAGGGTCTGGATAGACAAATAACAGGAACCTCATAGAAAGAGAGGTCACTAAATGATTGGGGTGGGAGAAGGTGAAGGAAGCAAAGGGAATTTCTGAAAGTAGAAATGAGGAATAGGTAGTACACCTCCTCTGTGGGAAAAAGCTTGAGATCCATGACATGAGACCCAGGCCTCCCTCCCTCCTTCTTGCCTGTATGGATAATTGCTTCCTTCCTCATTAGGCATAATAGATGTTATGTTTATCAGTGGCACATGTTCCATTCTGGACAATGAGCTCACTGGGCAGTAACTTTTCAGTTCTGAGGAAAGGTTTATACAAAATGACTTCCTCATTCTCCTAGTCTATAGACCTAACTGCAAACCAAGTAGATGGAACTTTAGCACTAACCATGAAGATAGCCATCAAAACTCCACTGTTTTATCCCCAATGGACACAGTCTCTGAGGCTGTGATGACCATTGCCATGGCATTAGCAGAAAATATTCTAGATCTACAATCTATAAGAATTCCAGATCTACGAAGTGTGAAGAGTTAGGAAATATGAGTAGGACTTCATCACTGACTCTGTGATCCTTTATCCCAAAGATCAAGTCATAGATGTTTGTGAATCCCATTGCAGAAGATGACAAGATGAATAGTTGCCTAATGGGAATAATGTTCTATAGGGTAACTTTTATTTCTTAAGGAGAAGCAATATGACCACTTCTTGGGCAAGATCATGACAAAGTAGGAGGATCTAGTGGTGGCTCCTGCAGGCATCTCATTAATGGAAGCAAATGAAATCTTTCATCAGAACTAGAAGGGTGAAGCTGTTCATTATGAATGATAATTATGAGCTATTGGCTATAATTAATGAAATGGAACTGAAGAATTTGCAAAACACACTAGCATCCAAGAACACCAAAATGCAGCTGCTGTGTGGAGTAGACATTGGTACCCACAAAGATGACAAGTATTAACTTGATCTGCCAACCCAAACTGGTCTTAATATAGTTTCATTGGACTCTTCCCAAGGAAAGTCAATTTTCTGAATCAATATGATCAAGTACATCAAATAGGAATCCTACAACTTCCAAGTAATCAGTAACAATGTTTTATCAGATGTACAGAAGAAAAACCTGATTGATACTGTGGTTGACTTCCATTGGATCAGCTAGAGTAATGGTCCCATTTGCATTTTATAGGAAGTGCTACCACATAGGTGCCAAGTCAATGACTATATTCAACACCTTGGAATATGCATGGTACTTTGGTGTCCTAATCATTGCTAATGGTTTCATTAAGCATGTGGTACATTTTGCCAAAACCCTTTCCCTTGGGGCTTCTACAATCACTATGGATCTGTTGATGGACACCTTGGAGGACCCAAGTGAGTGAAAATCGATATGAGAAACATTTATTAATTGCCTACTGTTTCTGGCATTATGCTAAGTACTAGGGATACAAATAAGAAACAAAAGATAGTACCTCTCCTTAAGGAACTTGCAATCTAATGGGGGAAGATGACCCAAAAAAGGAAATAGAAGAGTGAGGAAAGTGGGGGGTGTCAGAGGGTACCCAGCACAGGGACATGATGATGATGCCGGAGTCAAAACTAAGCATAGCAGCTGGTTGCAAATGGCAAGATGACTGGGATTTTGATCCCTTCGTAAAAGAAAGATGTAAGAGCAGTTTTTTCCTCCACCTTCTAGCCTTCCAATCAGAGGGGAAGAAAGAGATGAGGTATGTGTACCAAAGCTGAAGCAATCTCCATGATGGTGAGTTTCCTGGTAAGTCATTTCTGATGAGATATGGCTAATGAAATATTGGATGATGAACTCACGAGATGCCACTGACAAGAACTAAAGTAGCCATATCTGTTAATACAGTGAAACAGATGAGATGTGACTTTGGTTGTGTGGGACAAAAGATCCACCCACAAATTCATTGTTTACATGATGGCATTCAGCTAAGATATTAGTGCCATGCATTAACTCAAGTCAGAGTCATGATATACTCAGGGGACCTAAAATTTGAGAAGAGGCCATCAACTGCACCGATGGAGATGGTGTCCGTGGACTTTACTTGTATGAAAGGAAACTTATGAGAAGTGGCCTTATTTGCTTTTGCTGACCCAAAGCTAGAAATATATCTCTATGGATATATCTCAAGACAACTCTAGATGTCTATCTATCTATCTTTATAAATATAATTTTTTAAAGAGGAAATATACCTACAGTTCCTCATGGCCTAGTAAACTATTAGACTATTAGAGAGGATGGCAAGGGATCATGATTTCTTTTTTTTTTTTTACTTTCAAGCATTCTTTTTATGTCTGTGTGTTTTTAATTATTTTTAATTAATTTGTTTGTTTACTTTTAGTTTACAGGATTCAATTCCACAATTCCTTGAGTTTCACATTTTGATCCCTCCCTCCCCTCTCCCCCATGGCTGCACATAGTCAAGTATAGGATTGGTACAAACTTTCACATTATAAATTAGTCAGGTTATAAAGATGGATTGTATTAGATGGAATGAAAAATGGTAAAGAGGACATAAAACCAAACAAGAAACGGAAAAAGATCAGGTATTTTGCTTCCATCTGGATATATAAACTCAGTTCTTTCTAGTTCTTTCTCTGGATGCACACATTTCTCTACATCATGAGTCTTTTGGGATTGACTTATATCACTGCATTGCTGAGAAGAGTCCATTCTATCAAAGCTGGTCATCACACATACGTTGCATCTGTAATTGTGTACAAATTTCTCCTGGTTCTACTCTTCTAACTCAGCATCAGTTCTTTTAAGCTTCTCCAGGTAAACATGAAGACTGTCTGCTCCTCGTTTCTTATAGCACAATAGTATTCCATAACATGCATATACCATAGCTTGTTCAGTCATTCCCCAATTGATGGGCACCCCCATAATTTCCAATTTTTTGCCACCACAAAAAGAGCTGCTATAAACATTTTTGTACATATGGGTTTTCCTCCAACTTCTATGATCCCTTTGGGATATAACACTAGAAGTGGTATTGCTGGGTCAAAGGATATGAAAGTATTTATAGCCCTTTGGGCATAATTCCAGATTGCTCTCCAGAAAGGCTGGATCAGTTCACAACTCCATCAGCAATGCATTAGTGTTCCAATTTGCCCACATCCTCTCCAGCATTTGTTATTTTCCTGTTTTGTCATCTTAGCCAATCTGATTGGTGAGATGTGGTACCTCAGGGTTGTTTTGATTTGCATTTCTCTAATCAGTAGTGATTTAGAGCATTTCTTTTTTTAATGCTTTATTAACTTCTGATTTATATCATTTGTTTCCACCAGATTTTGAGTTACACATTTTCTCCCCATTTTTCCCCTACCTACATTTCCCCTACCTATTTCCCCAAAATAGCAGTCCAACAGGATATCCCCTCCTCCAATCTGCTCTCTCCCATATTTTCTCCCATACTCCTTTCGACTTTTCCAGTGGGCCTTTATGCCTCAGTGCCTGTATATCTTATTTCCCAACTACATGTAATATGGTATTAATAGTATATATATATATATATATGTATACATATACACAAACACTTATATACATATATATTTGAATATTTGCTTTTAAGATGTTCAATTCCAGATTCATTCCCTTCCTTCCTTGTCACCCACCCTTGTAGAGCATTTCTTCATGTGCTTATAGATATCTTTAATTTCTTTCTCTGAAAATTGTCTGTTCATATCCTGTGACCATTTATCAATTGGGGAATGACTTGTATTCTTATAAATTTGACTGAATTCCCTGTATATTTTAGAAATGAGTCATTTGTCAGAGATATAGGTTGTGAATATTCTTTCCCAATTTCCCACCTCCCTCTTAATCTTGGTTACATTGACTTTGTTTATACAGAAGCTTTTCAATTTCATGTAGTCAAAATTATCCATTTTAAATTTTATAATGTTCTCTAATTCTTGGTTAGTCTTAAAGTCTTTCCCTCTCCACAAATCTGACAGGTAAACTAATCCTCGTTTTCTGAGACTGCTTACAGTATCAACCTTTATACCTAGACCATGCACCCATTTAGACTTGATTCTGGTATATGGTGTTAGGTAATTATCCATGCCCAATTTCTGCCATGATATATTCCAGTTTTCCCAGCAGTTTTTGTCAAATAGTGAGTTCTTATCCCAAAAACTAGGGTTTTGGGGTTTATCAAACAATAGATAACTATAGTCATTGACTTCTGAATCTCGTGTGCCTAATCTATTCCATTGATCCACTACTCTATTCTTCAGCCAGTACCAAGTAGTTTTGATGACTGCTGCTTTATAATACAGATTGAAATCTGGTATAGCTAGTCCACCTTCCCTAGCATTTCTTTTCATTAATTCCCTTGATTTTCTGGACCATTTATTCTTCCAAATGAATTTTGTTACTATTTTTTTTTTAGCTCTATAAAGTAACTTTTTGGCAAATTAATTGGTATGGCACTAAATATATAATTTAATTTAGGTAAAATTGTCATTTTTATTATAGTAGCTCGACCCAGCCATGAGCAATTGATATTTTTCCAATTAGTTAGATCTGACTTTATTTGTGTGAAAAGTATTTTGTAGTTATGATCATACAGATCCTGGGTTTGTTTTGGCAGGTAGATGCCCAAATGTTTTATAATGTCTAGAGTAACTTTAAATGGGATGTCTCTTTCTATCACTTGCTGTTGAATTTTATTGGAAATATATAGGAATGCCGAGGATTTATGTGGATTTATTTTATATCCTGCAACTTTGCCAAATTTATTTATTGTCTCAAGTAGTTTTTTACTTGATTCTCTAGGATTCTCTAAGTATATCATCATATCATCTGCAAAGAGTGATAACTTGGTCTCTTCTTTGCCTAATTTGATTCATTTGATTTCTTTTTCTTCTCTAATTGCTACTGCTAACATTTCTAGTACCATATTGAATAAGAAGGGTGATAGTGGACACCCTTGTTTCACCCCTGATCTTATGGGAAATGCTTCTACCTTCTCCCCATTACATATAATACTTGCTGATGGCTTTAAATAGATGCTACCTCTTATTTTAAGGAAGGCTCCATTTATTCCTATACTTTCTAATGTTTTTAATAGGAATGGATGTTGTATTTTGTCAAAAGCCTTTTCTGCATCTATTGAGATGATCATGTGGTTTCTGCTAGTTTTATTGTTGATATGCTCAATTATACTGATGGTTTTCCTAATATTAAACCATCCTTGCATTCCTGGAATAAATCCTACCTGATCAAAGTGTATTATTCTCGAAATATGTTGCTGTAGTCTTTTTGCTAGTATTTTATTTAGAATTTTTGCATCTATATTCATGAGGGAGATTGGTCTATAATTTTCTTTCTCTGTTTTATCTCTTCCTGATTTAACTATCAGTACTATATTTGTGTCATAAAAAGAATTTGGTAGGACTCCTTCTACACTAATTTTTCCAAATAGTTTGTAGAGTATTGGGATCAATTTTTCTTTAAATGTTTGATAGAATTCATTAGTAAATCCATCTAGCCCTGGAGATTTTTTCCTAGGGAGTTGACTGATGGTTTGTTCAATTGCTTTTTCTGAGGTTATTTAAGTAATTTACTTCCTCTTCAGTTAATATGGGCAACTTGTATTTTGGTAGATATTCATCCATTCCCCTAAGATTGTCACATTTATGTGCATACAATTGGGAAAAATTAATTTCTAATTTTTGTTTTGATTTACTCTTCATTGGAGGTAGATTTACTCTTTTCATTTTTGATATTCATAATTTGGTTTTATTCTTTTTTTCATCATATTGCCTAAGGGTCTATCAATTTTGTTGGTTTTTTCATAAAACCAGCTCTTCTATTTTCATAAAACCATCTCTCCTTTGGTTTTCAATATTTCTACTTTACTATTTAATTGGGGATTTTGAATTTGTTCTTTTTCTAGGTTTTTCAATTGCATGGCCAATTCGTTGATCTCCCTTTTCTCTAATTTAATCATGTATGCTCTCAAGGATATAAATCTTCCCCTAAGAACTGCCTTTAACACATCCCACAAATTTTGGTAGGTTGACTCATTATCATCATTCTCTTGAATGAAATTACTGATTGTTTCTATAATTTCTTGTTTGACCTTCTCATTCTTTAGGATTAAATTGTTAATTTCCAATTAGTTTTTATCCTGTCTTTCCCTGGCCCTTTATTGCATATAATTTTTATTGCATAATGGTCTGAAAAGGATGCATTTAATATTTCTGCCTTACTGCATAGAATTGTGAGGTTTTTATGCCCTAGAACGTGGTCAGTTTTTGAGTATGTGCCATGAACCGCTGAAAAGAAAGTGTATTCCTTTTTATTCCCATTCAGTATTCTCCAGAGATCTATCATACCTACCCTCTCTAAAATCCTGTTCATCTCCTTAACTTCTTTATAGTTTATTTTGAGGTTAGATTTATCAAGTTCAGAGAAGGGAGATGAAGGTCTCCCACTAGTATAATTTTGCTATCTATTTCTTTCTCCAATTCCTTTACTTTCTCCTCTAGGAATTTGGATGCTATAGCACTTGGTATAGCATGTTAAGTAATGATATTGCTTCATTCTCAATGGTGATTTTTAAGAGGATATAATTTCTTTCCTTATCTCTTTTAATTAGGTCAATTTTTGCTTTTGCTTTATCTAAGATAAGGATTGCTACCCCTGCTTTTTTTTTACTTTAACTGAGGCATGATCCAGCCTTTTACCTTTACCCTGTGTGTATCCCTCTGTTCCAGATGTGTTTCTTGTAAACAGCATATTGTAGGATTATGATTTCCAATCCATTCTGCTGTCCATATCTGTTTTATGGGAGAGTTAATTCCATTCACATTTACAGCTATGATTGTAGATCTGTTTCTTTTCCTCCATCCTATTCCCTCCCCTGTTAATGCTCACATTTTCCCCCTTCTTTCTTCGCCCCTTAATAGTTTTCCTTTTGACCACCACCTCCTTCAGTAGTCCCTTATCAGCCTACGTCCCTTTTCCTCCCCTTTCCCGTTACTTCTTCCCTCCCTACTAACCACCCCCCCCCACCTTTCATAGTCCTTTTCCCTTCCTACTGCCTGTAGGATGTTTTTATACTTAATGAACTATGTTCTTTCTTCTTTGCACCAAGAGTGACAGGAACAAATCTCATGCGAAGCTCCTCTGCCTCCCCTCTTTCCCTCTAAAATGATACTTTGGGCGTTTCTCCTCCATAGAGTCCTATGCTTAACTGGTTGTTATTCCCTTCTTGCACCAGAACCAATGAGGGAAAAGCTCATATGGTTCTCATCTTCCTCCCTTCTTTTCCTCTGCTATACTGTTTTTATGCCTCTTTGTGTGTCATAATTTACCCTTTTCCACTTCATTCATTCCTCGTCTTCCATTGCAGTCACTTTGTAGCCCTTAATAAGACATTTTTTAAAACATCATTTTGTGTATTTTATACTCATACCCTCTACTTGTCTATAAACAGTTTGCTCTTATCAAATAGCAGGGTGTTTGTGTGTGTGTGTGTGTTTTCCTTGTTTACCTTTCTACGTCACTGTTGCATATCGTAATTGGAGGTTGAATTTTCCATTGAGTTTTGGCTTGTTTATCAGGAAGGTCTGGAACTCTGTTATATCATTTAATGACCATCTCTTTTCCTGGAAGAATATGCTCAGTCTTGATGGGTATGTGATCCTTGGTTGTAACCCGAGCTCTTTTGCCTTCTGGAAAATTGTATTCCACTGTCTCTGATCTTTCAGTGCAGAGGCTGCCAAATCCTATGCGATCCTCGCTGTGGACCCTTGATATTTGAATTGTTTCTTTCTGGCCACTTGAAGTATTTTCTCTTTTACCTGGTAGTTCTTGAGTTTGGCCACAACATTTTGAGGACCTTTCAGTTTGGGATCTCTTTCAGCAGGTGTCCGGTGGATTCTCTTGATTTCTATTTTACCCTCAGGTTCTAGTTTCTCAGGGCAGTTTTCCTTAATGAGCTCTTGGAGAATGTGGTCCAGGCTCATTTTTTCATCATGATTTTCTGGTAGGGCTATGATTCTCAGATTATCTCTCCTGGATCTGTTTTCCAAGTCAGTTATTTTTCCATTGAGGCATTTTACCTCTTTTTCTAATTTTTCATTCTTGTTGTTTTGTTTGACTAATTCTTGGTTCCTCATAGAGTTGTTTCAATATGGTTGATTCTAGTTTTTAGCAAATCATTTTCCTTGGTCAATTTTTGGTGCTCCTTTTCCATATCCTACACTTTTTTTTTAGAGAGATGTTTTCTTCATTATAATGTTTTTCTAATTCTGCTATTTTGGTTTTGAGAAGACTATTCATTTTGTCTTCTATCTCTCTCATTTGGTTTTCAAAGTTCCTTTTGATTTCATCTAGGAGAGCTTTCTGTGCTTGGGATCCATTCCCTGTTGATGTTTCAGCTGTGGGTGTGGAGTCCACATTGTCTCCCTCTGAGTTTGGTTCCTCCCTCTAAGGATAGTAGGACTCCAGAGTGTTTGTCTTTGTAATCTGCTTTCTATCCATTTTGAGGCAGGGCCCTAGCCATGCTCTTCCTCTAGGGATCCCAAGCCTTTACTGTAGAGGCTTTTGCCCTGGGGCAATAGTTACTATGATTTCAGAGTCAGGGGGGTGGGGGTTGGAGCAGGTGAGGTTCACTCTGTCATCCTGGTCTTTGGAGGTCCTGATAGGGGCTTTTTTTTTTTAAATTTCTGGGCTATGAAGTGGTAGTCCCAGGAGTATTTGCTGTCCAGGACAGGGGCTTTAGTATTTGGTTCTTACCTTGCTCTTTCCCGTCCCAGCCCTTTGGTGATAGGCCTGGTAGTGGCCCTTGTGGTTGGTGGGAAAGCTTGGCCTCCAAGTTGATCAGGCCCCTTCCAGGCCTGCCTCTGCATGTGGGGATCATGATTTCTGGAGAGAGTAAGATGTTTCTGAGATGAAGGAGATGGTAGGATTATGTGAAAAAGAGCTCTAAGAGAAATGGAAGTTTAAGGAAATGGAAGGAGGAGTGAGGCAGAATAGGAGGAACAGGAGTAGAACAGGGGGGCTGAGTATGAGAACTAGAAAAGATTAGGGATGAAGGGAAGGGGAGAGGAAATGGTGGCAAAGAACTGGTACCTTCCCCTCCCAAAACAATGGCTAAATCAGTAGGTCTGAGGAAACAGAGGCCCTGAGGAAGTAGCAATTGAATAGAGCTGCCATACTCAAAGATCTTTGGTGAAGTTAAGATGCCTTTCTCAATTCTCAGCATTAATGTCTTCCTTCTAATATTATTCTTAAATAACTTATCTTGAATATATCTTGTTTCTGCATAATTATTTGCATATTTTCTCCCTTATTAGACTAAAAGCAAGAGGACAGGAGTCATATTTTTTTCTTTATATCTATGCTGCTTTCTATAGTGATTGGTATATAGTAGACGCTTAATAAATGGTTGCTGACTTGAGTAATACAATCTTTTTTAATTCTACAGGAAAGGCAAAGTAAAAGTATATTTGCTTTTTAAAATTTTTATTGGAAACATAAAGTGATTTGAATATCATGGCATAGTTAATAAGTATCTTCCCTTGAAATCCATTTTCTTAACTCTTTCCACCAAGCTATAGAACACGAATCAAAGGAAAACTATTTCAAACAGCCAGATTTTCAGAGAGAATTAAAAGAATAAGTATCAAATAATAGTACACCATTATTATTGGGGATTTAGCTCTTTAAAAAAGCAATTCATACTAGAAAACAAACAATAAGAGTAAAAATGCTCTTTGGAGGTAAAAAGGTAACATACAGTGGTGAGCCTATTTTGATATCACAGAATCTTCACTCAATTCAGTTGCCTTAACATATTCCATTATGTAGAGCAAATTACTTAATATTTCTATGCCTTAGTCATCATACATATTACACACATATAAACATATGAGTGCAATATACATATAAATGTACATATATTTATATGTATATTATGTACATATAAAAATGTAATACCTGCAAATTTCAAGGGCCACAGTTTTTTTTAAGGATGAACAGTATAATGCAGATTCTATTAGCTTACCTAAAGAAAGTCATCACAAAAATAAAAGGTATGATTCTCTGTTTTCATTGCCATCTTGTTATGAAAACAAGGTTTAACCCATGATCTAACTAGATGAAAATATTGTGGAAAATCATCAAGTACAAAATAAAGGAAAGATGAAGGGCCAGAGGGAAAAATATATATATATTTTTTTCATTTTTCAAATGCTTTAGTAACTTCTGATTTACATCATTCCTTTCTGCCAGATTTTGAGTTAAACATTTTCTCCCTGTTTTTCCCCTACCCACCACCCCAAAATAGCAGTCCCACAGCATATCCCCTCCTCCAATCTGCTCTCTCCCATATCTCCTCTTATACCCCCTTTGACTTTTCCAGTAGGGCATGGCAGATCTCTGTGCCCCAGTGCCTGTATATCTTATTTACCAATTACATGTAAAATAGTATTATTAATAGTATATGTATATATATTTGAACATTTGATTTTAAAACTTTGAATTCCAGATTCATTCCCTTCTTCCCTTGTCACCCAGCCTTATTGGAAAGATAAGCAGTTCAATATAGATTGTACATGTGTAGCTTATGCAAAACATTGACATAGTTGATATATTGTAAAAGACTGACTATATTTCCCTCCCTCCTATCCCACTTCCCACTAGTTCTATTCTCTACTTTGATCCACTCCCTTTTCAAAAGTGGGTGCTTCCAAATTCCCTCCCCCCCCAGCCTGCCCTCCATTCCATCATCTCCCCTCACAACACTTTCTCCCCCTACTCTCCTGGAGGGTGAGATACCCTATTTAGTGTGTATTTCATTCCCTCCCTAAGCCAAATTCAATGAGAATAAGGTTGACCCATTCCCTTTTGCCTTCCTGTTCTTCCCCTCCATTGTAACCATTTTCCCTTGCCTCTTCTTTATGAGATAGTTTACCCCATTCTGTCTCTCCCCATCTCCTCTCATTATATTCCTCTCTCACCTCTTAATTTCCTCTTTTAAGTATCATCCCTTCCTATTAAATTGGTCCTGTGCCCTCTACCTATGTCTACCTGTAAACATATATACACACATTCACATATGTATTCATATGCCTGTATACCCTCTGACATATATATATATATATATATATATATATATATTCCCTTCAACTATTTTCATACTGAGAAAACTTTCATCAATTACAATTATCATTTTTCCATGTAGTAATGTTAATAGTTCCACTTTGATAAGTTCCTTATGGTCTTTTCCCTGTTTACCTTCTCGTGCTTCTCTTGCTTCTTGTATCTGAATGTCAAATTTTCTATTTGTGTTTGGTTGTTTCATCAAGAATGCTTGAAAGTCCTCTATTCCACTGAATGACCATATTTTCCCCTGAAACATGATACTCAGTTTTGCTGGGTAAGTGATTCTTGGTTTTAATCCCAGCTCCTTTGCCCTATGGAATATTATATTCCAAGCCCTTCAATCCCTCAGTGTAGAAGCTGCCAGATCCTGGGTTATCCTGATTGTGTTTCCACAATATTCCAATTGTTTCTTCCTGGCTGCTTGTAATAGTCTCTCCTTAATCTTGGAATTTAAGACCCTGGCTGTAATATTCCTAGGAGTTTTCTTTTGGGGATCTTTTTTCAGGAGGTGATGGATAGATTCTTTCAAGCTGTATTTTGCCCTCTTTTTCTAAAATATCGGGGCAGTTTTCCTTGAGAATTTCTTGGAGGATGATTTCTAGGTTCTTTCTTTGTTCATGGCTTTCATGTTGTCCAATAATTTTTAAATTCTCTCTCCTGGATCTATTTTCTAAGTCAGTGTTTTTTTCCAATGAGATATTGCACATTGCTTTCTGTTTTTCCATTTGTTTGGATCTGTTTAATAGCATCTTGATTTCTCATGAAGTCATTAGCTTCCATTTGCTCCAATCTAATTCTGAAGTAATGATTCTCCTCATTGAGTTTTTGAGATTATTTTTTCCATCTGGCAAATTCAGCTTTTTAAGGCATTCTCCTAATTGCCTTTTTGAGCCTCTTTTGGCATTTGAGTTAGTCTGTTTTTTAAGGTATTATTTTCCTCAGTCAGGCTGTTGACTCTCATTTCATAATTTTCTTGCATTGTTCTCATTTCTCTCCCCATTTTTTCCTCCACTTCTCTTATTTGCTTCTTAAGGTCCTCTATGGCCTGTAACCAGCTTGTATTTTCCTTTGAAGCTTTTGGTTCAGGACTTCTGACTTCACTGTCTTCCTCCTATTCCATGCTTTGATAGTTTTTGTCCTCAAAATAGGAGTCTAATGTTGAAACCTTCTGTCTGCTTTATTTCCTTTGCCTGGGCATGTTGCCACTCAATTACTTGACTTTTGGGCTTTTTGCCACAGTAGGACTCTGCCACCAGACAGGGCAGCTTCGTCCCAAATGCTGGGGTTTTCTCAGCTCCCAGAGGTATTAGTTGAGAGCCCTTGCTGAAGCCTCTACATGTTCTGGCAAGCTGGACACATACCCCAGGACCTCCACCCTAGACTGTAATCCAGATCCAAGGAAGTTAAAGCAAGAGCGAAGACCCTTCAGACTGGTCGCTTGGTCCCCCTACACCCTGCAGGCCAGGAGCTGAAGCTGCCATGTGGCAGTGGCAGCTGCACCACAGACTTCAGTGGCTTCTCACCCCGGGGGCAAAAGCCGAGGCATTCCCAACTACTAGGTCCAAGAGTCCACACCTCACTGAACTCTCACTTTGTCCTTCGTATCTATGTGTTGATAAATCTGGAAATGACCACAGCTGCTGGAAAGGACCACAGCAGGCAGCTGGTCAGACCTGCCCTGGGGCTAAAACCTCAGTGGGGCTGGGCTCGGCTCTCAGACCCTGCACTGGCCAATTCCTGCTGGTCTGCTGGGTTGTCCTCAGCAGGAGGTTACCTTCTCTGTGTCATTTTGGGGGTTCTGTAGCTCCAAAGTTTGTTTAGAGTCCCCTTTTACATGAATTGGGGAAGGTGAAAGCTGGGTGTGGAGGACATGCTTCTACTCTGCCATCTTGACTATGCCCCCGGTAGAAAATATTTTAATGGAAGTAAGAGTAAAATTGAAAATTCTAATAAAATCAACTTTAGAAAAGCACAATGCAATTCATTATCTTGGCAATAGAGTGTAATGATTACTACCACTAGCCTGGAAACCTTCAGCTTGGAATTATCTTCTCAGAAAGATGTTAGGAAGAAAATTGACTGGAACTTCATTGCTTATGTTCCTATATGATGTTGATTTTAGTTATTATTACGAAACATAAGGAATTTATTGAAATTTTTTATTTTAAAATGTATTTTATCTATTAAATGCTATAAACCTGAACTCATTTTATATTGCTACTCTCCTTTTTTATTTAGAGGGAAAAAGAAAAGTAGGGATATATCCCTTTCAGAAATGCCTTTGGTGTGTTTTTACAAACTTGTTACATTAGAATTTAAATAATAAGGGACACTATAATTTATATTCAATACCTCAAATGATCCATGATTTCAGTAGTTGGGTACTCCATAATGTGATCCATGCAGGTCAGAATCTGTAGTAAATGAATGGTTGAGCTGCAGCAGTTGAACAGTTTATCATCCACTTAATAACCTTACTGGTGATGAACATCATCAACCTTTGATAGCCTGGTGCTCAATGACAAAGTCCCTCAGCAGAGCTGTACTATTAATTATAATAGCTTTAAAGCTAAATCTGTATTTATCACAGAAGAAAAGGTACCTTTTTGCATTTTCTAAAGGATATTATTAATAGCTTAAGCTGCCTTTGCTGTAGAATATTTTCCCCTCTAATAAGAGAACAAAGTATTATTACCTTTTTCCATTAAAGGATAGGTTCTTAACCTCTTTGGGGATCTTAACCCTTTGGTAGTGCAGCAATGTCTAAGGGTTAATTCCCAATAGAATGGTTTTAAATATTTAGGACAAAATATATTGAATTACAAAGGAAGCCAATATTTTTAAAAAATCAAGGTCACGGACCTCAAGTTAAATACCTTTGTCCTACACACCAGTTAAGAGTACAATAAGGGAGCATAATGTCAAAAGGGAAAACTACAGAAAAAAGTATTGGTTGATCAGGGTACTTGGACTGCCTTTTTTTTTTTTGCTCTGCAGTTTAATAATTTCTTCAATGTATGATAATTTATGTGTGATCAACAGCTATTTTAGAAAGACCAATGGATGAGAGATTTTTTGATAGTGGATCTTTTTGAGTCCTTACAAGGAATTAAACAGGTTGCCATCTATTTATCTTTTAAGGAAGATTGACCTTGAATGTGGGAGAGCAGATGAGAATGCTATCAGAGTCAACACTGTCCCCAGGCAAGTAAAATCAACTAAGTGGTACAGCACTGAACCTGGAGTTCAAATAACTGAGTTCAAATCCAGCCTGAAATACATACTACATGTATGAACCTGAGCAAGTCACTTAACCTCAGTTTCCTCATCTGTAAAATGGGGACTTTTAAGAACAGGACTTATCTCCCAGTGTTGTTGTGAGGATAAAATGAGATAATATTAGTAAAGACTTTTAAAAACCTTAAAACACTATATAAATATTGTTATTGCTATTGCTATTATCCATATGGGCTAGCAAGGTAAGGTAATCTCCCTGGACCTTTAGAGACACAGTATAGTGTGGTAAAAACTAATTGAAAAGAGAAACAAAAAAGTCACATCTGAATCCAACTCATATCTCTGCTACATCCTAGATATATGATGTTGATCATCACTTCCTTACTTAGTGCCCCAGTTTTCTCAGATGTAAAATGAGAATTTGAACTAGATGATTTCTAAAATAAAAATTTTAAGTAAAAATATTGATTAGAGAGGAGTGAGATTTTATAAATAATATGAGGTGCACCAAGTATATATTCTCCTAAGGAAAGCCCTGCTTATAATCCACACACACCCCAAACCACTTGAGAATTAACTCTCCCCCCACCTCCAGAATTCATTACTGCAAAAAGAATGCTTCTTGTTTGGCATAATCAGGCAAAATCACACATACCTCTTAAGGTGTAAGTGGAGAAAATAGGCAAATTTTACATGATTATTATGAAGCTCAAATATGAGAATACTTATAAAGTGCCTTAAAACTTGTAAAGTGTTAGATAAATGTCATTCTTATTAAAGGCTCATAATGTGTGTAAGCAAAAAGACCACTCTGGAGAGCATTGCAGTTTATATACCAATATATATGGGAGCAGATGAAGAGATCAAACAACTTTATGAAGACCTTTTTACTATCTTTCAAATCAATTTATTCAAGGAATATGTGTGTATATATACATACCCAGATGTATATATGATATATTGTATTATACATGTATGTATATTTGGTGGCTGGTAGGCAAAGTTGAGAAAATGTGATTTGGGATCAAGAAATAAAAGAGGTCGAAGGCTGATAGATTGTTCAGTAGCTATGTGTGTATATATAGCATAGATAATTTAAGAAGAGTGTTCAAAAGGGCTGGATTATATTACAAAAACTGAAATTAAATCTTAGGCAAAAATGGTGGATACCTAATGTTTGAGTCATTTCTAAATCTGCTGCCTATGTAGTAAGATCATAAATGAGTTAGAACAAAAATGAAAATGAACAACAAATTAAAAGGAAGCATAAAGTTGGAACGATGTCACATATAATTGCAATAGCTCAAACTTTTCCTATTAAAATGAAGTGTTGGAAACAGAAAATGGGACATAGTTAAAGGAAAGGATATTGATTTTGATTATTACTATTTTATGTAGAAATTTAACAAAGAACAAATCAGGCATCTGTGGCAATTTGTTACTGAGATTCATAGCAACTGAAAAGGAAGTTGTCCTAATAATCCACACACTCAAAGCCAAATGAGTGAGTAAAAGATCATTTTGGAGAGCATTGCTGTTTATATACCCATATAAATAGAGGCAGTTGAAGAGATTAAGCAACTTTATGAAGATCTTTTCACTATCCTTCAAATAAATTCATTCAACAAATATGTGTGAATATACATACACATATATGTATACATATAAACATATATGTCTATCACTTTGTAGGGCCAATGCAATATTTACAGTACCCATGATGACAATAAAGACCATGACTATAAGTATCACATGATGTTTGATCACAAAATATGTCGGACTCGCCAGATAGAGGACAGCGCTGAAGGATTAATTTGGACACCAGAAAACTGAATCCCCAACCAGTAAGCCAATTCCATCATAACACCAAAGATAATCAGAAGCCATAATAACACTGAGAGCCATGCCATCCTTTAGCCTTCCCACATACAAGATCAATATTTACTCACAAAACTCTCTATCTCCTTGCCTAAGCTCCTCTGTCCCCAACTATCCCCAACTGTCTCCAATTGTCTCCAACTGCTTCCAACTGTCTCCAACTGTCAGGCTAGCTCTCTCCCAGCTTCCTGTGGGCTCTGCTTCTCCTTAGCAAACTCCCTCCCTACCACAGGTTCCATATGACCACCTTTAGCCTATCAGGGGAGAGAGATTATCTTCACAGCAGGGAAGCTTCCTGTGGGCTCTAAGGGGCAGAGTTTATCTTCACAGAAGGGGAGGTCCTCAAACTTCCCCCTATGTCTATTAAGGGGCAGGGAAGATCTTCAAATTCCCATTCCCATACACAACCCTATTATCACATTCAGTTTTCTGGACTTTTTCTGGACTTTCATGGATTTTGTCAATTGGTACAATTATCTTGGACAAGCACTGAAGATAGCCAATGAATTGTACCTAGAAAAAAAGGGGGAAATAAAGCCAGCTATATTGAATTTGGAAGACTGCACAGTACTTTCAATTATTCCAAACTATTTTTTTAACCATTGAAACCTAATTTTTTACACTAATATATTCCTAGTGATGCTATATGGCTGTGAACAATGGAATAACAATTTTTTTGAAAAATCTAAATTTTGACTGACTTAAAGGGCAATGTAGGACAGGCAATGGTCATGAATAGGTTGCAGCTTATTAATAATAATTTGTGTACTTGATCTTGTCCAGGTACTATTTTTTTGTCTTTCACTTCTTTGGTGTCATTGCAACTTCAGTGAATTTCAAATTGTGTGTTATAGTGATAGAATTCAAACAAAATGCTTATAGTCATAAATGAATTGCTGATTATAAATGGCTGCTGAATGGTGAACCAAGTGAGTCTTGTGGGCAAAAGAGGGTTTGAGTGTTAAAGCAGTTTCAGTAACTGATTTAAAAAAAAAAAAAAAATATATATATATATACTGTGTTACAGATATGGAACTGACATAAGTGCTTCAAAATAATATAATTGAGATATTTGAGGAAAATGCATTTTTGGTCATTATTTGGGATTATTTTTATTTTTAATCTTCCACTCTTTTTAATACTTCACCAACCCACAATCAGATAAGTCTTTATATATGGATTCTTTTCTTAATTGAAATAAAAAAAAAGAAAAAATCTTTGCCAAAATATCCATACAGTCTAATAGATCATTAAAGCAATAACAACCAATTTGTTCAATGTACTTTTTGTTATTCTTTTATCTTAGAATGCTCTTGGGATAATGCATCAACCAATCAACAAACATTTGTTAAGCACCTACTATCAGGGGAGATGATATGTACCTATATAAGTGTAAACAAAATTTATAAAAAATAAATACAAGGTGGGGTGGCCAGGTAGCACAGCGAGTAAGAGCACCGGCTCCAGTGTTGAAAAGACCTGGAGATCGAATCCCGGGCTCAGACACTTAGTACCCACCCAGAAACACCTGGCTGTGTAACCTTGAGCAAGTTACTTAACCCCAATTGCTTAAATAAAAAAAAA
This sequence comes from Petaurus breviceps papuanus, assembly GCF_028583685.1. Taxonomy (NCBI): domain Eukaryota; kingdom Metazoa; phylum Chordata; class Mammalia; order Diprotodontia; family Petauridae; genus Petaurus; species Petaurus breviceps. The sequence continues at coordinate 5,607,312 of NW_027185890.1, forward strand.
AAATAAATACAAGGTAATTTTGGGGAGAGAAGGCAATAACAACTAGGGAATTTAGGAAAGGTTTCATGAGAAGGTGATACTTGAGTTGAGTTTTGAAGTAAATTTGAGATTCTATTGAGGTGAAATGAATTTGGAGTTTCTTATGAGGATAAGAGGTACCCAGTGCAAAAGTCTGGAGATGAGAGGTGGAGTGTGTATGTGAAGTACAGCAAGAAGGACTATAGAGTGTGTGACGGTGAATAATATGGAGGGGGTCCAAAAGAAGAGTAATGTGCAAGGTGTCCCAAATTCCTAGTGTAGTTTCAAGTTATTAATACTTTAATTAGAAAAAATTAAGCTTTAATAAATAAAAATCACACTAAGATTTTGGGGACACTTTAATAAAGATGGAAAAGTAGTTTGGAGTTTGATTTGATAGGCTGAAATGATCAACAGAGGGGCTTGTGCTTGATCCTAGTGGTAAAAGGAAGACATTAGAGTTTCTTGATTACGAGAGTGATTGGTCAGACATGCTTCAAGAAATTTAAAATCTATTAAGAAACCAAAATCAATTTAAAGGAGGTTTAGAAAGGGGGCAGGAAGCTTGAAGCAAGGCGACCATTTAAGAAGAATCTTGTATGTATTTTTTTTAATTAAAATTAATTTCATTTTTAGTTCCAAATTCTTTCTTCCCTACCCCTCCCCTGACTATTGAGAAGGCAAGAAAAACAAAACTCATTTAAAATGTGTAGTCGTACAAAACAAATTCTCACATTCATCAGGTCAAAAAAGAATGAATGAAAGAAAGAAAGAGAGAAGGAAGGAAAGGAAGAAAGAAAAGAAAACATTCTTCAATCTGAACTTTAAGTTCATCAGCCTCCCATGTGGAGACAGAGAGCACGTTTGGCTTTTAAAGCCCTTCATAACCTGGCCTCTTTATACTTTCTAGTTTCTCTGGCATCCTTGCTCTTCCTTACACAAGATCCTTTATCTCCTGGCTCTATTTTCACTGGCTATTCTGCATGCCTGGAATTCTTTTTTTTTTTTCTCAAACTATGCCTGCTGGCTTCCGTTGTGCACACTGTTGCCCTCCAGAGAGGTCAGGGTCCTTGAAGGCTGTCGTTATTTTTGCTTTTCTTCATATTCCTGGATCTTAACACAGTTCCTGAAAAATAGTAGGTACTTAATACATGCTCACTGCTTTGAGAAAGCTATTGTAATAGTCCAGATGAGAGATGATGAGACCTGAACTAGGGTGGCAGTCCTGAGAGTTGATAGAAGGGTTTGGAGGTAGGAGATTTTGTGGAGGAAAAATTAAGACTTGACAAGTAATTGAATCTATGGGGTGAAGAAGAATGAGAATTCAAGAATAATACTGAAGTTGCAAAACTACCTGGTCTATTGGCTATTGGTGTCCTTGTCACAAATAGGATAGTTTAAAAGAAAGATGAGTTTTAGAGTAAAGAAAAATGGCTCTTTTTTAACATATTGAATTGAAAAAAATAATAGACAGTTTAGAATATCTGCTAGGCAAATATTGATCTGAGACTGGCACTCTGGTGAGATACTAAGGGGTACATGAATAGATCTTGGAGTCATTGGTATAGACATCATAACGAACCACTGGACACATACCTACACACACAGATAGGGAGAGAAAGAGACAGACAGAAAACAGACAGAGAGAGGGAGAGACAGAGACAGAGACAGAGACAGAGGCAGGCAAACACAGACAGAGACGGGGAGAGACAGAGATGGATACAGACACAGGTGCTTCTTCTGATTCTATTCTTTTTGTTTTTTGCTTTTCTGGAGGGCAATTGGCGTTAATTGACTTGCCCAGGATCACACGGCTAGGTTTTGTGTTAAGTGTCTGAGGCTGGATCAGAACCCAGGTCCACCTGACTCCAGGGCCAGTGCTCTATTCACTGCGCCACCTAGCCGCCCTGCCTTCTGACTCTATTACTGAAGAAAGAATCCATGATTTATGTTTGTGAAGTTTCTGAGTAGTCTACACACTTTGACCTCTTTTTTCCCTTCTCAATACTGTTTATTTTCAATATACACTCTCCTGTACTCCATTGTGTCCATCTTCCTAGTGAGCTCATTCTATATCAAAATATGTGATGATGTGTTTTGGAGAACCTTCCAAATTTGCTACAAATTCTTCTTCCTCTTTAGACTGCCACACAAGTGGATAAATTTCAAATGTTTTATAGTGTTTTTTAAAATTTATTTTTGTTTTGTTTGCTTAGTCTCATCATGATTTACCCAAAAGAAGTGTCCCTGGAACAGTGACTAGGGTCCGTTCCCTCTTGCAGTTATAAGCTCCAATGTGCTAGTGCTCCTCCTTGTCCATGGACTGAGATCCAGGACTGCAATCTGGATCTTATTCTGGGCGATGCAACAGAGATCTGCCCCCAGGGCCAACAAAGGAGCACCTGTGATCTTCTTCAGACCAATCGTCCCACTCCCTTACTATCTGTGAAACGAAAGATTCATAAGCAGCTGATGATGAGGCTGATGAGGATGAGAATGATCATGACTCAGTTGCTCATAAAGGCCTGCTCCTTATTTACTGAGGCCCAATCTATATTGGCGCGGCCTGCACTGCACTTTCACCCTGTTGTGACAGACTTTTCCTGCTGACCTTCTAAGTTGTCTTGGGCTGGAAAATTGTTCAATATCATCATTTTGTGGGTTCTACTGCTCCAGAATTAGTTTTGAGGCATTATTTATAGTCATTTGGAGGGGAATTTGGAAGAGCTCCTTGCCTTTTCTCTGCCATCTTGGCTCTGCCCCCCAAGAACTGTTCCATGAAATGACATTTCATTATGTCTTTGGATTCATGATAAATTCAACAGCAATTTATTTATTGTTTTTTTTTCTAGTGAGCCATGCATATATTTATCTGCAGTTTTTCTAGTTTCACATTCAACACAGTAGTCATATTGATACAATTCACCTCTTCCAATAGTATGTGAAATCTATTTATTATAACTGATATACTTTTTATTCAATAATGGATATTCTAAAGGATTTTACCATTTAATTTCAATAAACATAGCTCATATATTTCAATGTTTGTTAGTGTCTCTGATTCCTAAATGTGATACAAACTGATATCATTCTCTTCTTCAATTTTGGGCCCAAATCAGTATCTATATCTAGCATATGTCCAAGATTGTCCATCCAGCTCCACGTGTTCAGCTAACAATATGTGTCCTCCATCCTTCTCATGTTTTGCTTTGTAGGTTACTGAAATGATCTCCTTTGAGTGATAGTCAATCTGATTGAACAGGCCCAATGACATTGTGAGGTCTGATGCAATCCTAGTTGCAAACTGGGGTATTGGCAGTACTTTTGTATTTGGACTCTGCCCAGTATATCCTGGATGAACATTGGCAAGCACTTGGGTATCTCTGTTTTACATTTCTCTTGATGGTGATGAGGCAGTCACAGATTTATGGTTTAGAAAACTATCCTAGAAATCAGTAATCTCTGAGTTCAAGTCTCATCTCTGGCATATACAAACTTTTGCCCATTAGCAAATCACTTAAACTCTCAGTGCACTAGGTCAGAGGTGTCAAACTCACAACAGTTGCAGAGTGTAGCAGGAACAACATTAAAATGTAACTAGGAAAAACTTAACAAAATATATGAAAATATAGATAATGTTAATTTGTAGTTTTCTAAGTCAACATGTGGCCTCAGGGACCCCTTTATATGTCTGACACCACTGCTCTAGGCAATTCTCTGAAGACTATAAATTACAGAGAAAGTACATTTCACTTTGGGCTCTCTTCCTAAGCTTCTTAACTTCAAAATAATGCCTAGGATGTTGTCTCATTTTCAGTAGCTAAAATCTCCTTGCTCTGAAACATTCTGCCATTCCTGAGTCCAACTCTTCCTGAGATATCGCTTGCCATTTTCTTCCATTGCTGAGTTTCTCCTAAAATCTTCATTTTGTGATGGGATCCAGGTTGATCTGCATTCATTCCCCTCACAGTGCTTTTCCTATCCTTTTAAACTTCAAAATCATGCCCCTCTTGGGGAGGCTAAGTGGTACAGTGAATAGAGTACCGGCCCTGGAGTCAGTAGCACCTGAGTTCAAATCTGGCCCCAGACACTTAACACAAAAACTAGCCATGTGACTTAACTCCAATTACCTTCCCAAAAGCAAAAAACAAAACAAAACAAAAAACCTCATGCCCCTCAGCTTCCTTTTATGTGTTCTCTTCTAGCAGTAGGGTATAACCTCTTTGAGATCAGGGATTGGGTTTCCTTTTTGCTGATATGTATATCCCCAGCACTTAGCACAATGCTGAACACTCAGTAAATATTTATTATTTTTTTCTTTCCTTCCTCTAAGCAACTATATTAAACTTATCACTTACAGAGAAAGTTCCAACCTACCTCAAAAAAAGGACACAGCTAAAAGGGTGTGAAAAGAATGATAATCCAGGAAATCCTTGTATCCACCAAAATTACAGGTCTGGTCCCTATGTCTAGCTATTAATGCTAATGGTTATAAGAAAGTTGATCAAAGTTTTCTTTATCATTGCATCATATGGCATCTTGCATGATTTGAAAACATGTGGAGACATAAAGCTGTAGGAAAGTCTTTAAGACTGCCCTTCCTTTACTGTATAATGTGTGTGTGTGTGTATTCAACAGGAAGGATCTTCTAATCTCTGTAGCCTTCAGTTCACTATAGTAGCTGTGAAGATGTTGTGTCTTCTATAAAACAGCATCCTTGAAAGTCTTTCTGATGGAAAGTGTTCTGTTTATGTCAAGAATAACCTCTCTATATGCAAAAACCATGTGTGTAAACAATATAAAAGAAAATAATTACTATTATATATTTGTTGGACTTTTTGGTAAAGCTACCTGCTATGTTACTTTCTATTTCTTAGAAATTTTTACATCTTTGAAATATCATAAAAATCAAGTCCTGAGAAACTTTGAAAATCTGTCATCTCCTATAAGAATTATTCTCTTTATATTTGGTCAAACTATTGCTCTTCTAGACTTTATCTTCTTAAATGCTTTTGCTCCTTCCTTATATGGTACATTAGGCACAGAGGTGGTAGATACCCAATGTAGTGGTTTTAATATCACCACAGTTAAGAATAAATTGCCATGCTAGTGGATTTTTTCCTTGCCATTTTCTATTCTATTTTACCACTTTCATTTCAAAATGTTTGGTTATCTGGGTCTCACAACAAGCTCTCTTTTGTTAATTATAGGATCATTCATCTGGAGCTGGAAGGCAACTACAATGCAATGTATTTCAAATGCTCATTTTACAAATGAAGAAAAAGAGGACTATGTTATACCCAAGGTGATAAGTAAGACAATTAAAGCCTGGTCTTTTGACCCTGGAGACATTGTACTTTTCATTGTGCTATGTAGCTTTATCATGGTTTGCTTTACTCTTAACTGCTTTCTGCTATTTTGTGAAAAATGTCTCACTGATGTAAATTTTTAATTTTCCTCTGTAATGTTTTTACAAATGACCTTGTACTCAAATTTGCTATTGTCCTTGTCTACTATATCTTTTTGCACCAAAAAGTCATATATTTACTGACTGAGGTAGGTACTGCTTAGAGAGGAAAAGTAGGCAGAAGGTTGACTACTAGTTGAGGAATTCTTGGATAATGTTAATCAATTGTAAGGCACTGGGATAGAGAATAATTCCATATAATCTAATAATTCAAAACTAGCTTTTGTTTCTTATAATTTATGTAATCTCAGACAGGTCTCAACTTCTATAGGCCCCACTTCATTAATTCACAAAATTAGAGTTGCACTGTTTCCCTTAGAAAAGTGCCAGATTATTTTTTTTCCAATGACCGATAAGTAAAGGCACTGAACCAGATCCATTTTTCTTATCTCATTATTATTGAAAAAACAATTTATTGGAAAGTTGCAGGCAAATGGAAGAAAGGCCTGAAATGTTTCTTCAGAAAGGTTAATAAAAGAGGTACAAAATTTGACTTTATTGTAGGCTGAAATATAAAAAAAAAACATACACATGCTAACTTCATTATCATTTTATGGACACAGTGATTTGACTTGGCATTAAGCACAGAAAATAAAAAAGAATTGTTATGAAGCTAATTGGAGCCTTTGTGCTAAAAATTGTTTCCTATGGTGAAGTAAGAAATTACATGGGAGACATGAAATTTTCCAAATCCACGTAACATGTACCCTGAAACTCAGAGACTTGAATGGAAAGTGGCAAGAGCGGGACTATAAAAACCTTGTTGAATCTTTTGGTGGAGGTGGACCCATGAAACATTAAAGTTAAGTCTAGAAACTCCATGATATGCTGAAATAAAGAATTTTTTTAAAGAGTACCAGATGAAGCAATGACCAAAAAACCCAGAAAGAACCATAGATATAGTTTAATCTAGGACTGCACAAGAAGGCCAGAAGCCTGGGGACAGGTTGGGAGTTTTCCCAGATGCTTGACACTAGCTTGATCTCTGCTAAATGAGACCCAAGGCCAGTGGGATTTCAGTCATAGTCTTTCAGAAAAAGCAAACTTCCAGTGCAGAAATAGGCAAATTAACTGGAACAAAGTAAAATATTTAAATTTTTTGATGTGAAAAATAAATAGTACAAATGTTTTAGTTAAAAATATCATGAAACATTCCCTTTTGCTTCAATAGCTTATTTTTTGCATGATTTGACATTGAATTCATATGATTTTGACACACTTTCTTCATGATGCAACCACATTTTTTTTTAACACTTTGGATAATTAATTGTACCTGGCATAAATAATTCATTTTTCCAAGTCTAGTTTTGATTATATAGCTTATTACTTTACAACAGAGTTTAAATCAAGCAAGGGCCTAGACCATTAAATATATTTATCTCCCTTTCTTGAATGTATTTCTTTTTTTAAATTAAATTTCATGTTTATTTTTAGTTTACATCATTTTAGTTTACAACATTTAGTTTACATTATTTTTAGTTTACAAGATTTTGAGTTACAAGTTTTTCCCCATCTTTCTCCTACCCTCCACCCCAAAAAACTTATCCCACTGTATACTCCTGCCAATCTGCTCTTTCCTGTATCCTCCCTCATTCCCCCTCTGACTTTCTAGTAGGACAAGATGGATCTCTATACCTCAGTGCCTGTATATCTTATTTCCAAGTTGCAAGTAAATATATATATATATATATATATATATATATATATATATATATATATAAATTTGATTTTAAAACTTTGAATTCCAGATTCTTTCCCTTCCTCCCTCATCACCACTCTTACTGGGAAGAAAAGCAATTCAATATAGGTTGTACATATGTAGCTACATAAAACATTTCCATAGAGGATATATTGTGAAAGACTGACTATATTTTTCTCCATTTTATCCTGACCCCCACTTGTCTATTCTCTACTTTGACCCTGTCTCTTTTCAAAATTCCGTGCTTCCAAATTCCTTCCCCCTCAACCTGCCCTCCCTTCCATCATCCCCCCTCTCATCCCCTTCCCCCTACTCTCCTGTAGGGTGAGATACCAAATTTAGTGTGTATGTCATTCCCTCCCGAAGCCAAATTCAGTGAGAGTAAGGTTGACTCATTCACTTTTGCCTTCCTGTTCTTGCACTCCATTGTAACATTTTCCCTTGCCTTTTTTATATGAGATAATTTACCCCATTCTGTCTCTCCCAATCTCCTCTCATTATATTCCTCTCTCACCTCTCAATTTCACCTTTGAAGTATCATCCCTTCCTATTCAATTGGTCCTGTGCCCTCTATGTATACATGTATACATATATACACACACTCACATATATATTCATATGCCCATATACCTTCCTATATAGACATATATATGTATGTATACATGTATGTACACACACATATATATATATACACATACATTTATATTCCCTTCATCAATTCTCAGATTGAGAAAAGTTTTGTAAGTTACAAGTATCATTTTTCCATGTAGGAATGTAAATAGATCAACTTTGATAAGTTCCTTATGATTTCTTTTCCCTGTTTACCTTCTTATGGTTCCTTGCATCTTTTTTTTTTTTTTGCTTTTTGGAGGGCAATTGGGGTTAAATAACTTGCCCAAGGTCACAAGGCTAGTGTTTTGTGTTTTGTGTGTGTGTGTGTGTGTGTGTGTGTGCATGTGTGTTAAAGTGTCTGAGGCTGGATCCGAACTCAGGTCCTTCTGACTCCAGGGCCAGAGCTCTACTCACTGCGCCACCTAGCTGCCCTTGCTTCTCTTGTTTCTTGTGTCTGAATGTCAAATTTTCTATTCAACTCTGGTTTTTTCATCAAGGATGATTGAAAGCTCTCTATTTCATTGAATGACCATATTTTCCCCTGAAACATGATACTCAGTTTTGCTGGGTAGGTGATTCTTGGTTTTAATCCCAGCTCCTTTGACCTCCAGAATATCATATTCCAAGCCCTTTGATCCCTCAAAGTAGAAGCTGTCAGATCCTGGGTTATCCTGATTGTGTTTCCACAATATTTAAATTGTTTCTTCCTAGATACTTGTAATATTTTCTCCTTGATCCGGGAATTCTGGAACCTGGCTATAATATTCCCTAGAGTTTTCTTTTTGGGATTTTTTTCAGGAGGTGACTGATGGATTCTTTCAACCTCTATTTTGCCCTCTTGTTCTAAAACATCAGGGCAATTTTCCTTGAGAATTTCTCAAAGGATGATTTCTAGTTTCTTTTTTTGATTATGGCTTTCAGGTAGTCCAATAATTTTTAAATTATCTCTCAAGGATCTCTTTTCCATGTCAGTGGCTTTTCCAATGAGATATTTCACATTGCATTCTATTTTTCCATTTGTTTGTATCTGTTTAATAGTATCTTTATTTCTCATAAAGTTATTAGCTTCCATTTGCTCCAATATAATTCTGAAGGAATGATTCTCTTTAGTGAGCTTTTGAGATTCTTTTTCTATCTGGCAAATTTGGCTTTTTAAGGCATTCTTCTCCTCATTGCCTTTCTGAGCCTCCTTTGCCATATGAGTTAGTCTATTTTTAATGTGTTTTTTTTTTTTCAGTCAGGTTATTGGCTCTCTTTTCATGATTTTCTTGCATTATTTTCATTTCTCTTCCCAATTTTTCTTCCACTTCTCTTATTTGGTTTTCAAAATCCTTCTTAAGCTCCTCTATGGCCTGTTACCAATTCATATTTTTCTTAGAAACTTTTGGTGCAGGAGTTCTGACTTTGTTGTCTTCCTCCTGTTCCATGTTTTGATCCTTTTTGTACCCAAAAAAGCAATCTAAGGTTTACTGCTGTGCTTGCTTTACTTCCTTTGCTTGTTCATGTTGCCACTCAATTACTTGACTTTTGAGCTTTTTCCCACAGTAGAATTCTGCTTTCAGAGAGGAGAGCTTTGTCTCAAATTGCTGGGGTTTTCGCAGCTGCCAGAACTATTAGTTGCGTTTCCTCTCAGAGGCCTCCACTGCCTCTGGCACACTGGTCTTGTACCCCAGGACCTCCACCCTACACAGAGATCCAGATCCAAGCAGGTTAAAGCAAGACTGATTACCCCTCAGACTGGTTGCTTGGTTCCCCTACAATCTGCAGGCCAGGAGCTCTGATTCAGTCACGTGATGCAGCTGCTGTGCCTCAGCTACTTCTCCGTCTGAGGAGCAGAGGCTGGAGTGCAATCCCAGATCCATTGTTACCCCAAAGTCCACACTCTACACTCACTTTGTCTTTGGAATTTATATGTTGATAATTTTGGAAATTGCCATAGTTGCTGGTGATCTACTCCCCTGAAGTCCCTCCAGCTAGGGCTTGTTGCTGCCTCCCTGAGGCTAAATCCAGGAACTTATGTGGGGCTGGCTTCTGCTCCCAGCTTGCTGTGATGGACCCTTCCTGTTGGCCTGCTGGGCTGTCTTCAGCAGGAGGTTTGCTTCTCTCTGTCACTTTGTGGGTCCTGTAGCCCTAAAGTTTTTTTAGCGCCATTTTTTATAGGTATTTGAGATGCTTATAGAGGGGCATAGGGAGTTTTCCTGCTTCTAAGCCACTATCTTGGCTCCTCCAAATATATTTCTTTATATTCTGTAACATGTGGCCTGATAAAAGTTCATAATATAGTATTTCATCTCCATTTGGGAATCTCTGTCATCCCAGAGTGATTCTCCTCAGTATAGCAGAACATTTGGGAGAGTTCTTTATTCCCTTAATGAAGACAAGACTTCCAAGCCCACTGGAAATGGAAAAAAATCCCTGAAACATTTTTGGAGATACATGTATTAGAGTTTGATAAAAAGTCCCAGATAATATAGGTTTCACTTGGACTTCTTTTGACAATTCTTTTAGCATAGCTTGAATGAAAAACTGAGTCTCATCAGCAAAAAATGACCCTTTCCCCATCTTTACAGCTCCAATAAGACAATATCCATGATAAGAGTTTTTCTTTTTCTTTACGACAATGATCAGCATGTTTGTTTATTTTTCCCCCTCTGGTAATCTTACTATACTTCCAACTACAAGAAGTCTCTAAGATACTATAGAGGAATCAGCAGCAACTACTCCAAGTTTCAGGTCTCTCTGAAGTTCTTGTTTTCTGAGGACTGTTGTTGTTGATGATAGATTGCAGAGGTGAAAGATTTGGGGCAACAAAGGAGGCAATGAGAAAAAAAAATGTCAGTTGTTTAAATAGTTCAGGTAAGAGATAAGGGACTAAACTAGGCTGAAATATATTGAGTAGACAGAAAGGGGTCAAGGTAAGATATATTGTGGGGACAGAATCAACACAATAACAAATTATTAAAAAGATTGAAAATTTGAAGGATTGAGGTACAAAACTAACTTAACCGAAAGGGTTTGTCACTGGGTATCTCAGAAGAGTTATGAGTTTGGGTGGGGCAGAGATAATGTGGTCTGTTTTGGACATACTGAGATTGAGATGGCTCTGTGACAAGTTTATGCAGGACTAGCCCTCAGGTAAGAGATTGGGGCTGATTATATAGGTCTGTGACTCATCTGCATACACATGGTAGTGATAATGAAATCCATGCGAGCTAATGAGATCATCAAGTGAGAGAGTGTCTAGGGAGAAAGAGTTTGAGGAGAGAATGCTGGGGTGGAAGGTGGGGAATGGTGATAGTGAGGAGCACACAATTAGGGGAAATAATTATCTGTCTATCTATCTATCTATCTATCTATCTATCTATCTATCTATCTATCTATCTATCTATCTATCTATCTATCTAATCTACCTACCTATCTATCTAATCTACCTATCTATCTAATCTACCTACCTACCTATCTATCTCTGTTTATCTATTTATCTTTCTAGTGTACAACGAAAGATTTGAACCCATCTTTCCTAATTCCAAGTTCTTCACTCTGACCACTACACAGCACAGCCTGTCTAGCAAAACAATTGCCTTTTACAGGCTACTTAATTTTGTAAAACATGGAGTCACAAATTCTCAGAGGGTTATTTTCACTGCATAATATTAAGAAGTGGCACTTTCGGTTCTTTCCAAGAAACAGTGAAAGACAACCCTTCCCTAATTTAGGATCTTTCATATTGATGGTTATCAGGAATTTTCAAGGACAATGAATACAGTGGAAAAGAATCCTTTCTCTATAATTTGATACAGCAACTTAGAGGTATCTATTATGCAACACCATTTATATCTGCTTTTGCATTTGTAAAGGAATCAGTATCATATGATATAGTTTAATTGTTTAACTGTGAACAGCCTGTGGTAACAAAAAGAGAATGAAAGAAACAATGAAGGAGAGGAGTGGAGGAAAAAAAGAGAGGAGAGGAATCTTAGAAACAGAAGAAAGATCTCTTACTTTCTGGGAACTTCCCAGTATCTTGACTCATAGTTTTTCATTCTTTAGCTACAGTTGGTATATCATTCACGTTCCAACTTAGCAAGTATGTTAGTTTATAGAGTAAATATAGCAATCATATAAGAACATTCATTTCTAGCAAAGCCATGAAATCATCATTTAAGTTGTCTCACTTGAGAGGGTAAGTTTTGATGTTAAATGCACCTACTCAGGGGGGAAAAGCTGCAATCCAAGGAACAAACAGATCTGTTGAAAATTAACTATTTATTTAGTCCTCAAAGTAGATGCTTTTTGATTTGTGGTATTTTAGATCAAGACTCCAACTAAAAAATGAATTCATAGTATAAAATCCCTTTTGGCTTATGAAGATTAAAAGAGTATGGGCTATTTTACATAATATCTGCAAATTGCTAAAAAATGTAAATGAAAAAATTTATAAAAAGTTGACTAGATGTTTTGTCTCTGTCAGAGGGGAGATAGACTTTGAAAGGGAATGCATGGAACCCTCCCCTTTAGATGAGATACTAGTGGAAGCTTCATGGTAAAATATTTTAAATATAGATTTTAATGTCAACTCCCTATGATACCACATAATAAAAAGATGATAAAAATCACTTTATATTTTTCAGTACAATTTTACCCCAAATCTAATGTTACAAGTAGTTTGCTTAGGGGAAAGGAAATAATTGTTTACAGTCAAATTGTTTTGTAGGGATATCTCACCTTCCAGGATGCTTCATAACAATTTCAATTTTCTACTTAGTTTATGTGATTATGCAGTTAGGAAGATTATTTCCTCACTTTTTCCGCCAAGAAAACTATATTCTACTTCTAAGTTTGTTTCACCTTATTTGTAAGGATAGTTATAATTTTACCTGGACAGATTTCTAAAATCAATAATGCAACACATTGTACATCCAGATTATAAGAAGTAAGCCAAAATCAGAGAGAGTGAGCATCCTATTTTATTTCTTCTGTATTTAGGAGCTGGCACATGTATAAGTATGGGAATGTGTATTATTAATAGGATCCTCATAGTTAACATGTTTGCTTTCTTGTCTTTTCAAGCTTCCTGATTTTACTCTATTATCTAGGATGGGCAATGATAAAAAAACAGCATAAAATCACTGGGAAAAGAGTGAATATTGATTATTTTACATATACTTTGCCAAGACATAACAGCCATCAACTGATTGAGCATTATTTTTATTTTAGGTCCACTCCATGATTAACTATAGTCCAAAATGAAACCATCTTTCTCTTAAATGATCAATTTTGACTAATTTCAAATGATTTACATCAGATGAATGCAGGTTATCCTGTGTGCTAAAACTTCAGGCACATAAGTTTGTGGCTTGTTTTTTCTTATTTTTTTACTTGTAGAAATCTTCAGCTACCTCATAAAAACTTAAGGCTTTTTAGAACACGATTCAGGAACCACTTCTACATAATGTTATGCTACATTTTTTAATAGTCACACTGGAAAGCCCTAGACCTAAGTAACTAAAGACCAACTTGGATCAATACTGAAGGATGGACCTTTTTCTACTGTGATGGGAGTTTTAAATGTGTCCAGAGAGGGTCTGAAGAAGAGACTTTAGGGAGAATTAGGAAGGGGGGGGAGAGAAAGAAGAAAAGAAGGAAGGTCATTTAAACTTTTTTTTTTTTAATTTAAAGAATAGAGACAGCCAGGTGGTTCAGTGGATAGAAAACTGGGCCTGGAGTCAGGAAGACAGTTCAAATCCAGCTTAGGCAATTACTAGCTCTGTGACTCTGGGTAAGCCAGTTAACCCTGTTTGCCTCATTTCCTCATTTGTAAAATGAGGTAGAGAAGGAAATGACAAACTGAAATGATAAAGGGGTCACAAAAAGTTCGACAAGACAAGGTACTATTATTATCTCCATATAACAGGTGAGGAAACTGAGGTAAACAGAGGTTAAGTGATTTTCCCAGGGTCATATAGCTAGTAAGTATCTGAAGCTAGATTTGAATTCAAATCTTCCTGATTCCAGTGCTTTATACACTGTGTCACCTAGATGCCCATTCTATTTTATTTTCCTATTCATTTAGTCATCTACTTACATATCTATTTATTTGTAAATTTAAATGTGAAAATTAGAAGGGTGAATAAATAATTAAGGTCTCTTTTTGCTCTGACATTCTATGATTGTTTACAGTATATAATGAAGCTACTTGGGTGATCTAGATTGCTGTAAGTCACAGAAAGTATAGTACAACCAGATGTCACCTAAGCTAATTATAAAGAAGCAGAGTGTTAGGAGAATATAGCTTGAATCACAACATTCATATATTTCTTTTCAAATTTTATTCTCTTGTCTCTCTCTCTCTGTCTCTCTCTCTCCTCTTCCTCTCCCAATTTGTTTATCTATAATCAATAATTCTATTCATATATTTTAGATAAGACCTATTATTTTATCATTATAGAGAAATGTTAATAGGAATTTTTTTCTACCAATGCAAGTTCAAACCTTCTTATATAGTCATATATATATATATATTGTATATAGTATGAAATTATGACTTAACAAGATTCACATCTCTTTCTGTTCAATCATTAATTAATTTGTTTTAATATTATGATCTCACCAAACACGAATGTTATATATGAAGAACAGAAAAATTTTGACTTCATATGAAACTGTGGATTTCTACTCTATAGACTGTGTTTTTTGTAATATCAAATTTAATATGGTAGATACAATTTAGTCCTGTTTATCTGAGTCCCCTTCTGAATTTCCTTCCACTCTTTTCAGTTTATTTGTTTAATTATTGATATTCTTTTCTTGCTTATCTACCTTTATCTAGTGTCATTATGTCTATTCGCCCAATCCAACTTTCACCCCCACAAAAACAAAGAAGCAAACAACAATAAAAAACAAAACACTTAAATCTTTCCTTTGTAACAAATCATATAATCTCATAACTGGAATAAGAGCACACAGTGGCTATATCTAAATCTTTTATTAATATCATTTTATTTTACAAATGAAAAGAAGAATGAATAAATTAGATGATTGGCCCCAATTCATTCAGAAAACTATTGGCACAATTGAAGAATAAAAGCAAAGGAGTCCTAAAGTACAATCTAATTTCCATTATGTCATATTACTTCTCTGCTTGCACATTACAATAGACTTCATCATAATTGCTGACTTAGGGAAGTTCTTTTGATGAAATTTAATATGCTCAAAGAGAATTAATATTGTACCCCAACAAGAGTTTTAGAAATAAAAGCAAAAAATAATCAGGATTCAGTTATGATTTGAAAAATAAAATAGGAATCATACAAGTAATTACTCATGTGAAATTTTTTTTATATCCAGCAAACCACATTAAAATTTTGATCAGGCATTGAACTCTCAAAGGAACTGCCATTCTTTAATTTTTTGCTTCTGAAGTAAAACACAAATACTGACTAATCTCTGTAATCTCACAATGGAATTCAGTGTAGAGATTATTTAGATGAGCGACACACATTGGAATGGATCTATATCATTGTTCCCTGAATTAAGGGTTTTGGCAATATCAAGTAGTAAATTATATCTGCTTATGTTTCCTTTGAATCATTCTATCTTCTAATATGTTGCCCCAGTGATGTCTGAGACAGGGGAGATTTTCAAATGTTCTGGGGCAAAAACAAAACCCCAAACAAATACTACAATGCTAAAGCTCATCTAAAGGTTGGTTCTATGGACTTAGAGGGAAAATTCAAATTATAGAGTTTTCATCATAAAAAATATTTCTCTCTTTTCAATTTTTAAAATCAATTAATCAAGTTATTTTTAGATTTCAACATTCCTTTTCACAAGATTTTGAGCTCCAAATTTTCTCCCCATCTATCGCCTCCCCTCACCTCAAGATGGTGTACATTCTGATTATCCCTTCTCCCAATTTGTCCTTCCTTCTATATCACCTCTTCTTCTTCTATTTTCTTGTAGGGCAAGATCGATTTCTCTACACCATTACCTCTATATCTTAATTCCAAGTTGCATGTAAAAACAATTTTTGATATTTGTTTTTAAAATTCTGAATTCCCCATTTTCTCCCTTCTTCCCTCCCCACCTAACCTTATTGAGAAGGCAAGCACTTTGATATAGATTATACATGTGTAGTCATGCAAAAACATTTCCATAACAGTCATGTTATGAAAAGCTAATTATACTTCCCTCCATCCTATCTTGCCCGCCTCCATTTATTCTATTTTCTCCTTTGACCGTGTCCCCTCTTCAAAAGTGATTGCTTCTGATTACCCCCCGCTCCCATTTGTCCTCCCTTCTATCATCCTTCCCCTCTTATCCCCTTCACCCCTACTTTCCTGTAGGTAAGATAGATTCACATACTCAATTGAGAGTGTATGTTATTCTCTCCTTAAGCCAAATCCAATGAAAGTAAGGTTCACTCATTCCCTGTTATCTCCCACCTCTTCCCCTCCATTGTAAAAGCTTTTTCCTGCCTCTTTTCTGTGAGATTATTTACACTACTCTATCTCCCCCTTTCTCCTTCTCCTAGGACATTCCTCTTTCATACCTTAATTTTATTTTTTAGATATTATCCCTTCATATTCAACTCACCCTGTGCCATCTATCTATCTATCTATCTATCTATCTATCTATCTATCTATCTATCTATCTATCTATCTATCTATCTATCTATCATCTGTCTATCTTCCCCCCAACTACCCTGTTACTGAAAAAGATCTCATGACTACAAATAATCACCTTTCCATGTAGGAATGTGAATAATACAACTTTAATAAGTCCCTTATGTTTTCTCTTTCCTGTTTCCCTTTTCATGCTTCCCTTGATTCTTGTATTTGAAAGTTAATTTTTTTAAAGCAATTGGATTAAGTAACCTGCTCAAGGTTACATGGCCAGTTATTTTTGTGTGGGTGCCGAGTATCTGAAGCTGGAACCGGTCCCAGGTCTCCCAATGCTGGGGCTGATGCTCTTACTCACTGGGCCACCTGGCCATCCCAAAAGTTAAATTTTCTATTCAGCTCTGATCTTTTCATCAAGAAATCTTGAAAGTCCTCTATTTCATTGAAGATGCATTTTTTTCCCATGAAGTATTATACTTAGTTTTGTTGGGTGTGTGATTCTTGTTAACTCTAGTTCCTTTGACCTCTGGAATATAATATTCCAAGCCCTCTTATCCCTTAATGTAGAAGCTGCTAAGTCTTGTCCTATCATGATTGTGTTTTCACAATACTTGAATTGCTTTTTGGCTTCTTGCAATATTTTATCCTTGACCTAGGAACTTGGGAATTTGGCTACAATATTCCTAGAAGTTTTCCTTTTGGAATTTCTTTCAGGAGGTGATTAGTGGATGCTTTCAATATCTATTTTCCCCGCTGGTTCTAGAATATCAGGGCAGTTTTCTTGAAAGATGATGATCAAGCTCTTTTTTTGATCATGGCTTTCATGAATCCCAATACTTTTTAAATTTTCTCTCCTGGATATTTCACAAATATTTCTTATTAAAGTCTAATCTTGAACCTTTCACCATCATTGTCCCATTTGTAGGATACTTGGCAGATTGAATTAAATTGATTTGAAGCTGTGCATTGTAAATGTCTTTCTCTAAACTGTGTCCTTCCTTATAAGCATAAGGATACATGGTCTGTTCCTTTTAAAACATGTTTTATTCTCTTGTGATAGTAGCTGTCATCAGAAAGCAACTCTTTTGAAAATGGAATGTAACTTTATTTGTAAGTTCTGCAACTTTTTATTTGTGTGACCTTGAGTAAGTCACCTAAATCTCACTAGATCTTATTTTCCTAATACATAAATTGAGGAGGTTGATCTAGTCAAGACTTAAGATTCTTTCTAGCTTGAATTCTATAATCCAATAAAATGCATTGTTTTAACTTTTTAAAAAATAGACATTATAAAAAGCATTTTAACCACAATCATTTAAAATTATTTCAGAGTGCATTTGATCCATTTACTTATTT
>NW_027185890.1:5625094-5636601 GCF_028583685.1 Petaurus breviceps papuanus
TGAGGTCATGGAGATTTGGACATTACTAAAATGAGTCAATAACAACAGATATATTTGTACAATATATTTTTTCTTTATGTCTATACTGCCTATCAGAGAGGAAAGAATATTCCTAACCTCTTAGATTTGAAATAACAAAGTACCAAGACTTTAACATTGCAAGATCCTGAAATATTTCTATTCCTGAATGTTTAAAAATCATTTAAAATTACTCCAAGACCTCCAGTGACTATTAGATACCACTTCTCTCACTAATTCATACAAGTTCACATATAAATATCTAATGTACAAAAAGAAGAAAAATCTGTTCCACTTGAAATTCAGGTTCAGACTTAAGATTATATTAATGTTGAATAAAGGAATATAGTATAATAGAGTATTGGACATCAAATCATGAGAGACTTGGATTTGAATGATACCTCTGGTATTAATTGATTGTACAACAAATAAGATGCCTAACTCTCAAGTCTCTGAGAAATATCAGATAAAATAATATACATGAAGTTATTTTCAATCTTAAAATATAAAATACATGCCAACTGCCAGGCCAGTGTCTAATAGTTAGGAAATGTTATAATATGTATATATCATAAATGCTACACCTGTTATATATTACATATAAAATACAAACATGTTATATACATTATGTATATATGTATATACATATATGTATATATGTATGTGTTTATGTGGACTATGTATTAATTTTACCTAAATTGTTTTTTGTTCATATAATGACTACATAGTTTAATTAAAATCCTTGTACCTGCTCAGTTTTTCCACACAATTAATTTATACTTAACAGTATTGACGTTAAACTGAAGCTGAATTGTATACATTTTCTTTCTTTGATCATTTGAGAAATATTTCTGATTATCATATGTGTTTATAACTTGTGTCAACTCATGATCTAGACATTCCCCCACAAAGATTTCTGGACTTACATAGGTTATGGTTCAATCCTAGGAATCTGACCAGGGTAGGATCAGTCTCTTTTTCTATGACTCTGCCCTAATGATATAGTAAAACTTTAGGAAAATCTGGGCTCTAGGGTTTCCCTTCCAAATGAATAACAGAGTTGTTTCCCTCAAAGATACTTAGTATAATATAGATAGCAGCTATAAGAGAGCTTTCATTTCATCTATCCTAAAAAAAATGCCCACGAGTCAAAAGGTTCATAGATTCCTATTAACAAATAACACAATTTACATTGGTTAAAAACCTACCTGAAACATTGAAAGCCCATTAGGCTTTTCTGGAAGGCAAAGCTACTTTACTAAATATTTACTAAATAAATACTTCCCATTAACCTTTGTGCATGCAACTATTTGAGCAAGAAAATATCATGGAGGGTTTTCAAGTCCCCATCTGGTCCTGCATGGCACAACTTTGGTCCACCAAGGATGGTCCTCCTATTGATTGATGGCCTTTTTTCTCCTCTAGAAGCAGAGTATAAAACGATCTCCTTCTAATAGACCTAGTAGACTCAAGCTCAAGAATTCTTGACCTAGGGTTTGGTGATAAGATAACTACAAGACTGGAAACATCTATTTAAAGGATCACAAGTTCTGACCTGTTCTCAGAAAAAGAAAAAAAGAAGACATAAAAAAGATATGAAGGACAAAGTGGGAAAGGAAAAGTAGTTTCCATTTTACCTGTCCCAGAAGAGGTTATACTAACCCATGGGCTTCTACTACAAGTCATCATTTTTGTTCCTAGTGGGCAACTAGGCAATTTATCTCCTGGAAGATATCTCTTGATGTCTTGTTGCCTTCCAATCTAGAAGTACAAAGGAATGGAATTGTAACTGCAATTTCATAGTTTATTCTTATAGACCAGAGAAAGGGAGATTCCTCTGACAGTTAATCCTTTAGGCCTGTATCAGCAAGCACCCCAAGCATCCCCAGGGTGGCTGCCAATACAGGTTCTTGGATCTGCTTTGTTAAAGGAAAGCAACTCAAAATGGGTTAACAAGCTTACTTTAATCAGTCAAATATGTATCGGTTACCTAGTTCAGGGGAAAAAGGTCAGCACCCCGAACTTCAGAGTACACAGACAGAATTATCAAGACAGAAACAGATCAAATAGATTTCCAAACTGTCCAACAATTACATCATACCAAATCAACATGTGGGTTTTTCAAAGCTAGGGGACTCTCAACAAGGGCTTTTCAGAGTTTCATCTGATCAAATCACAGAACACTTCTCAAAGTGAGCCCCAAAACAAAGCCTTACGTCAGGGATTATATAGCCTTCTCCTGGGTCAGAGAATGTAACAACCTTCTGGACGCACTGGCCAATCAAAAAGTATCTACTGGAAAACAATCCTCCCACCCCAGGCTTCAGGTGCACTTTAGCCTAGGGGCAGGGAAGATCTTAAAAATTTACATTCCCATTACAAGGCCCCAATCAAGTAGAGATGGCCAAATTTTTGATCACAGGAGTTTGGAGTTGCAATGGGCTAAACCTATGGGGTAACCACACTTAGAAGCACCCCTAGTCATTAGGGACCAGTCATGAAAGTTATTTATGTCCTCTAAGGAATGAGCTGAGGGTTATCCCCCTCTGAATAAAGTCTGGTTGAGAAACTCATCAAAGTTGATCTAATTTATCTCAGTTACATATGCAGGCTACTTGTTAATTTTACATAGATTATCTTTTTTGAACATATGACTAAATATTTTAATTGAAATCTTTATACCTGATAAATTTTTCCACATTCAATTTATACTCAACAGTAGTTACATTAAGCTGAAGCTGAATTACATATATTTGCTTTATTTTACCATTTGGGAAATACTGAGTAATTTGATTTAAATAGTAAATATAACATTGAAAAGGAACACTTTAAATGAGGTGGGGTTTTTTTGTACACAAAGTCAATATCTTCCCATTGAAAAGTGTGTAGCAAGTATCTACATTAGATTGCACAAAGATAAGATTTAAAAATTAAGAGGCTTGGTTAACATTAATTTAGTCCTAAATATTCTGCAAAATAGCCTCTACCCATTCTGTGGCCCCTTTCCCCTCCATGTTTCTTGCCATAATAGAATTAGAGACTTAGAAAATTTATTCTAAGAAGAGGGCAATATGGTTTGAGAACATTGGATTCTGAATAATATATCTTGGTTCTAGTCCTGAATTTGCTGATACTTTGCCAGGAAATCTTTATGAGATTGAATTTCTTTATCTATAAGATATGACTACTAGACTAGATTATTTCAAAGATACAACCCATTTCCAAACTTTAGAAGGTTTCTAGAACTTTCTGTAAAATCTACACTAATAATTAAAAATTCTCTTCTGGTTTTGTGGATCATGCCTATAAATTCCTGCTATAAGGGAGATGAAGACTCACATTTCTTATGGAGTACCAAGATGCAGTGGGCTAAGACTATTGGATATCTACACTAAAGTCAGAATTAATATGGTGAGCATCTAGAATCCATGGGTCATCATATTATCAAAGCAGGCAAAAATTGATTCAGAACAGAAACAGAGAAAGTCAAAGCTCTCATTCTGATCAAAATGAGACCAAGTCATCAGTGGCATTGACCATTGCAATTCTAGCTAGAGAGATAGGAAGATCCAGTTTTTAAACAAATAGAAAGATAGATAGATAAAGTATTTTTTTTTCCAATGTGCCTATGATGAGCATTATCAGCATATGGTAAAAGCAATATATTTAATTTGGTGATTCCTAGTTTGTTGCATTTAATGAATATCTTATTTCACTTTGGAGATGATAGAAATAATGCCTAGTGTTACAGAATTTTAGCACCAGAAAGAACCTTAGAGATCACATACTACAGCTCCTACCTTTTGCGTTTGAGAAAACTGGAAGTCAATAAAGTTAGAGAATATGTCCAGTTTTACAGAGTGCATAGGTTAGAACATTGACTTTATTCAAGAAAATGTTCTTTTTATCAAATAGGATTAAGACTTTTTTTCCAAATGCTTTATTAACTTCTGGTTTACATCATTCGTTTCCACCAGATTTTGAGTTACAAATTTTCTCCCCATTTTTCCCCTACCCACCAGCCAAAAATAGCGGTCCCACAGGATATCCCCTCCTCCAATCTGCTCTCTCCCATATCTTTTCCCATACCCCCTTTGACTTTTCCAGTAGGGCATGGTGGATCTCTATGTCCCAGTGCCTGTATATCTTATTTCACAATTATAAGTAAAATAGTCTTAATAATAGTATATATACCCCTAAGACTGGTCTCTTGGTCCCCTACAGTGTGCAGGCCAGGAGCTGAAGCTGCTACATGATGTCTGTGCCAAAGCCCTCAGTGGCTTCTCACCCCAGGGGCAAAAGCCTATGAACTCCCAACTACTGGATCCCAAAGTCCACACTGCACTGACGTCTCACTTTGTCCTTAGCAGCTATGTGTTGACAAATCTGGAAACCACCACAGCTGCTCATGCACTGGAGTCCCTCCTGCTGGTATTTGATCAGGCCTGCCCTGGGGCTAAAATCTCTGGCTTCTGCAGGGCCAGGGTTGGCTCCCAGAGCATTGCACTGGCTGCTTGCTGCTGCATGCCAGGCTGTCCTCAGTGGGAGGTTAGCTTCTGTCATTTTGTGGGTTCTGTAGCTCTAAAGTTTGTTCAGAGTCCCCTTTTACATAAATTAGAGGAGGTGAGACCCGGAGGCCCATGGAAGTCCTGTTTCTACTCTGCCATCTTGACTCTGCCCAGAGGATTAAGACTTTTATTTAGCCTAGACAAATATGGAAAGGCTCATAATCAGTAAACTGACTACCACTAGGTTATAATTTCTTTGATCATAGAAAATGAAGAAATCAAGAAACTATATAAGAATTTTAGAAGACCCTCAAAGCAAAACTACTTATTCTTTGGTACTTGGGGACTACAATGAATAGTTAGTCATAGGAAAGAAATAAAAATATTATCAGGAAATTTGGCTCAGGGTCATGAAACAAAAGACCAAAGACTAGTAAGCTAGAAGTGTTGTAATAAATATTACAAATGGGGCAGCTGGGTGGTGCAGTGAATAGAGCATCAGTCCCAGAGTCAGGAGGACCTGAGTTCAAATGTGATCTCAGACAATTGATATACTTACTAGCTATGTGACCTTGGGCAAGTCACTTAACTCAATTGCCTTGCCTTCTTGCCTCCAAAAAATATCACAAATGCTTTCTTCTATAATTATGTTAAAATATACTAGGCATTGTTTGTCCTGAACCATGTAACAAAAATAAAATGAAATTAACTGTGGATTAATGGATTAAAAAAGGAAAAAGAAATGATGTATGATTAAAACACGTTCAACCTCATTAGATAAGCAACTGAAACTGAAAAATAGGGATATTCACACAGATCAGTCTCATGACCCAGTGAAGTTTATCCAATTTAAATTAACCACCACGATGAGGATGTCAGAACTGTAAATCCACCTCAGCCAGGAACCACTTGCTTTCTTATCAAGATGACAGGTAAGGTCAGTTAGGAAAACATTGGTTAAAATTATTAAATCTTTAAAATTTTTTTTGTTGGAGAATAGTGAAAGTTATGAGCACCCTTCATCAAATGAGGGGAAAAAAATCAAACAAGCCAATTCTTAGAAATTTTGGTGAAACATCCAATTACAGAGATTATCCTACAAGTATTTAAGGATGAAAAAGGAACAAACAGATAAAAAAAATAGTTCTGCCAAGATTTTTATGACAAGCCATCAAATTTGGTACTTAATATGAAGACCTCACTTTTCCATGAGATAAGTTAGAAATGGCACTAAAACAACAACAAACCAATGATCAGAAAAGTATTGAAACTGTATACAGAGGAGCTGCATACTGGAAGTGGCAGTTTTCAAGGATATTAAGGAAATACATTTTAAGACATTAAAGGCAGAGAAGATACCTGGTGATTGTGAAGGGAGGAAAAAAAATAAGCCAGTCAATGACAATGACTGCATATAAGAAAAATGAAAAAAGATATCAGTAATTATAGGTGCCTATGTGTGATTTCCCATATCTACAAAATATTTAGGTGATTAATTTACACATATATTAAGGTTATCCTTAATTAAAATATGAAAGAGGAATAACTAGATTTTCACAAATGGTATTCTGGAGAATTCTGGTTACATGTGTAGTAAAAAAAATTTAGCAAAGTCTAGTTTTCTTGCAGAAACCTCAAAAAATCTTAAATCGAGAAAAAAATTATTAAGCCAAAAAGAATTAGAATCTTCTTTGTCCAGTTCAGAACTGCACAAAAAAGATTAGCAAAATGGGGCAGGGCCTAGGAGGGTGGCTAAACCTGGCAAATCAGAATTTAGGTAAATGCAGAAACAGGGGAGAACAGCAGAGGGGCCCCAACAGGAAAACCAGGAGGAATCTGATAACACAGATGGAAGCTAATAGAGGCAGGGAGAGGACAGGAACAAGTGTGAAACCAACCAGTGTCCTGAACAAGGGTCTCTCAAGCCAGTATAAGCTCTACCAACCTGAAACCTGAGTCCTGCTCCTGTCTGTCAGGCAAAAAGAGGGGCCAGAACCAGCCCTCATAGATCACTGAGAAGGGAGGGAGTACACCAGCCAGAAACACAGCAAGAGTCAGGATCAACTTCATTCCTGGACTCCATGACTAGGAGGCATGAGTTGGAAATCTGATATCAGCATGATCTCCAATATTCAACCATGATGTGTTGCAACTTTTGTAGAGGATGGAGCCAAATTCCATTTGAGATTCATGTAAAGAGGCCAGCTGAGGCCTGACCCCTCAGTGTGCAGCCAAAAGACTTGAAGCAGAAACCAGGAACTGAAAGAGGTTAGGGCCTAATGTTGTCTAGATTGGCAGTGGCAATAGTAATAGCACCCAGACTATAGAGGGGAAAGAAAAAAAAAGGCATGCCCAAATCCAAGAGATGAAGGAGGATTGACTAGAACACAAAATATCATTCCTGTGACTGAAGCTGAAGATATGAGTAAATAAAAGACAACAGAAGCAACGAAGTATTGATAAGATAAAACCCAGAAGAGAATTATACTTTCATCCCCAAAAGCACATGAAGAGACTCAGAGAAAACCGTAGGTTGACTGCAAAGACTAAAAGGGTAACTAGAATAAATGAAGCAGGTTAAAAAGTGAAATTGTTAGTGAAGTTAGAGCTCTAATGGGAAAAAATGGAAGGAAAATAGTTTACCATAGAAGGCAAAACATCTTATTCAAGAAGTAGACTTATTAATAAAAAAGAAAAAAAGTTACTACCAAAAATATCTTACCCTACAAAACTTCATACCATTCTATATTTTATAGGGATAAAAATGAACTTGTCAGAGAACAGAAAAAATCCAAGCCTTGCTGATAAAAACAAACAAAAAAAAATAGAACAGAATAGAAAAATTGAAATGCTAACACAAGAGGCAATATAAATTAGCATAGAAAGATGAGTAATTTGAGTGTTTGGGAGGGATTAAATGATTAGGCTAAAAGAGGAGGAAGAAAAGAGAGGGAAGAAAATCAGCATTTGTAGAATATCTGCTCTATGCTGGGAACTGTGCTAAGTGCTTATATTATTTCCTTTGAAAAACATGGGGGCTTAGTAGTTTCTATTTTGATAGAGTTGAGAAAAAATGAATGGGAAAGGAATATCTTATGGAAGAAATGAGGAAGAAAGAGGATGAATTTTCTTTCATAAATGTTATAGTTAAGAAAAGTATACAAATGTGAAGGAAAGATTGTGGAGGTGAAAAAGAAAAGGGAGGTTGCACACCCGCGTGTACACACTGTTGAAAGGCAATCTTTTTACAACTCCCTAATTAACTCACTGTCTCACTCGATACAGTGTTCTTCTGATGAGGTATAGGTTCTGGGAGCCCCCTCTAGCTCTCCTTGAGTCCTTGAGGTATAGGCTCTGGGAACCCCCCTTGAACTCTGATTAAATCATTCCATTTGATGAGGCCATAAGCCTTACATTGTGGCTGGGCCTAGACCTCTGTTTAGACTTCCCACCCTTGAGCCTATCAAAATATCAATCCACCCAAGAACTGGCCTACCTCATCTTTGTCTGTTGGCTCCAGGTAGCCTCCAGCAACTTCCCACCCTTAATCACTCATTGACCTCATTTGACTTCTCCTGAAGAACCTCCCCAAACTCCTCCTCTAGACCACCCCTAGATTCCTCCCACAACCTTCTGTCCCTTTATGTGTGTGAGAGCACCATGAAATGACTTAGCACAGACTTACTCTGTGTTCAATACAAGTGAACTTTTAATAAACTTTACTTTTCTTTGGCTGAGAGAAGATTTGAGTAGAATTCATTGGGCAGGACCTGGCATGTTGGTATTTTGGGTTCTCCAGAGCAACCCTGGGCCTCTTTATGGGTAACCTCTTCCTTTTTATAGTTCCCTGATGCTGGAAACACTGCTAATCTCAAGCTCTTTTTCATCCTGGACTGGAAGGTACGTAAGCCTCTCTTTCCCTAGTACCTTAGAAGTGCAGTTTTTTTGTTTTGTTTTGTGAGTTCTTTTGTGTGCGGTTTTTTGGGGGGGAAGGGCCTGACCTCGTAGGTCCCATTAGTTCAGACAGCTAGGAGGCTGTTTTGTGCTCAGCCTGACCTCAGGTTCTTGGTCCTGTTTGGTTGTTTTGGAGAACATGGACATGTGTGCAGCTTCTGAAGCATGGAGAACAAGGACAGATGCCTCATCTGGAAGTGTAAGTCAGATTCTCTCAATTCTCTAGGAGGTAGAGAACTGGGAAAACTTCAGATACTTTTTGTGTTTTTCGAGGCTTACTCTCAACCCTCCCTTTATGGAGGAAGGGACTTTCAGGCCCTTTGCCTGTAGCTCCCAAAAGTTAGCCTTTGGGTTGTCTTTTACAACATTAGAAAAAATTTAGTTTCTCTGGAGACCTTAAAAAGGAAAAGTTAGTGGTTTTTTGCAACGCTGGCTGTTTGGCCTACATAATACTCTCTTGTAGTTAGAAGGAAGATGGATCGAAGTAGCCTACTTAATGGCTTACCTTGAACTTTCTCCGAACAAGGTTCTCAGGAAAGACTGTGAGATCCTTTCCTATGGCTTCGGCTTCTGCCCCTGTACCCTCAGCAACTCCTGCTCAGGTCCCAGTCACCAGTCTCACTTTAGCAGCTCCCCTACCCTTTTCCTTTTGGTTCCCCTTCCCTTTTACTCTAGCCCAACATCCCTCATTTCCTGCCTCCTACACCATCCATATCTCCTACCCTGCATATCCCAGCATGGCCCCTCCCCCTTCAGGGACCCCTGCTCAGGTCCCAGTCACTGGTCTTGACTGAAGTGCCTTCCTCTGTGGTCCCTCCTCCTGAGACAACACCCACTCAGGTCTCAGGCCCTACCCCCACAGACCCCTTCCCCTCCTCAGGTACCTGCCACCTGATCTTCCCCCTTACCAGCTGTATCCCCCAGTCTTACAGTCTGATCCAGTTCAGCCAGCACCCCGAAGTCACTCTCATACAGGTAAGTGGGACTTCCAATCTCCCTTCCCAAGCCTCTGTCCCCACATGGTCTTCAGGGCTTTTTCCCTTAAGGGAAGCAGCTCTCTAGTCTGGTGGGATAACTAGAGTGCATGTCCCATTCTCCATTTTGGATCTCAATCAAATTAAAGAAAAGCTGGGTAAATTCTCCAAAAACCCAACAAAGTTTACTGAAGGCTTTCAGGACTTATCCCTGCAATTTGAGCTTTCTTGGGGTGATTTGCATAACCTATTGTTCCACTGAGGAGAAGAGGAGAATCTGGGAATGAGACCATAAATTTGGGGATCATTTGGCTAGCAATGACCCTAGAAAATACCCCCCAGGAGCAGCTGCTGCTGTTACCACTAGTGACCCAGGATGGGATTATCATACACATCTGGGAGGATAGAGAAAAGAGAGACCATATGGTTCTTTGCCTTTTAGAAGGCCTAAGAACAGCATTTCAAAAGCAAGTAAATTATCAGAAAGTGAGAGAAACTTCTCAGACAAATCAAGAAAACCCTTCCCTTTTCCTAGATAGACTTGTAGAAGCTATTAAAAGGTATACAAATTTAGATCCTGACTCAATAGAACGGGCAGCAATCCTTAACATGTATTTTATTAGTCAGTCTGCCCCAGATATTAGGAGAAAACTGCAGAAATTGGCAATGGAACACCAAACACCTCAGGCCCAATTACTGGAGATGGCTTTGGGAGTCTTTAATAACAGAGACCTGGTTGCAGCAGAGGAGAAAGAATGTAGGGAATGAATCAGAGACAGAGAACATTCTCTATTCTTTGCTGCTGCCATGACTAGGAAAAGCCCCTCCAGTTGACCCCCTTGGAGGAAGCCCAGTCACTTGGGAAGGGGGAAAACTTGCCACAAGGAGGGTCAATGGTCCAAGGAGTGTCCCTCTAGGGCACCCCCCCCCCCAGAGGGAGCCCCAGGAACCAACACCTCTAGAACTTTGCTCATTTGACCATGAGGGACATTGGGGGAAGCATGGTCTCCCACCTTCTCCATTTCCCTTGCTGAGCTCTGGGCAAGCATTGAGGCTGAAGGTAAGGTTACCCACTTTACTATGGCTAAGTTCTCTGCTCTAACCAATTGGTCTACCCTCCTCTTGACCAGTCAGGTCAGGGGCATGGAAGGGGAAACTTAAGGGATGTCTCCATACATACCCAACCCTTGCCTATTTGAGGATCTCCTCTTATTTTGTTCCCTTGTTGGGAAAGGACTTGTTGGTGAAATTGGGAAGGCAATTTTCTCTAAGCTTCCCAGATTTCCCCATCTTCCCTCAGAAGTGTGGGAAATGTTTGAGTCAATAGTTGGGATCAGAAAATTCCTAGGTGAACTACTTCTCCCACACCAGCATTTGTTTGACTCCTAGATCATAAAGTGTTCCCCCAGAGTGGTTTGTATCTAATTAATCCCAAAGCCTGGGAGGGACTGAAACCATTAATTGCTACTCAAGGCCCTAACTCATTCTGTCTAGAGTGGAGCCCAGACCACCAGGTGAAAGCTTTTGAAACTTTGAAAACTAAATTGACCACCACTCTAGCTTTACCCAATCTAGGAAAAATCTTTCACTCTCTATGATGATTGGAAGGAGAGAACAGGCTGTGGGAGTTGTTGCCTGTTTTTGATTCTGTGGCTGCTGTTGCTTTCCTTGTGCTAAATGTCCATGGAGCAATTTGGAAAGGAAAGGGATATCTGACAGCATTTTGGCCGTGCCATAGTCATTTTTAATTCCTACCACCAGGGAAATTGTCCTTTCTCTATACTTTTTTTTGTGCCTATTTGGTCTTCCTTTGCTTAACCTCCTTGCCAGATTTGTCTCCTCCAGGGTTCAACCCATCAACCTCTGGAAGACCATTAAGACTATGCAAATCTCCAACTGAATCCAAGTACTCCAGCCCACTGGACCTGGCATCATCCACATTCCAGAGTTTGACCCCTTGAATGTGAAGTCTGACAGTCTTGAACGGGACCCAGTGTGATAGTAATGGCAATTAAAGATTCCCCTGTATTGGCTTGGTTTTCAAATTGATTGT
>NW_027185890.1:5637001-5665719 GCF_028583685.1 Petaurus breviceps papuanus
AACAACAGTACTGTCCCTCACCAGTGGACAGTACTGTTGTTGCAGGGGTCTGGAGACTGTCCTGCAGACAGAGTGAATACTGTCCACTGGTGAGGGACAGTGCTGTTGTTGCAGGGGTCTGGGAGCCTTTCTGTTGGTTCAGAAGCCCTGAAGAAGGATTTTCTTGTTGTATGTTTACAGAAATCCTGGGAGAGGGCTTTGCTAATGTGTTCAGGGGTTCTAGGACTGTTCTACAGACAGAGGATAAATTCATGAAGGGACTGGCAATGTATCTTATGGCCTTGCTAAGCCTTGTCTCCCCAGGAACTAAGATTGCTGAGAAGTTGCCTCCTGTCAAGATGAAGAAAAGACCTCCATTTGGGTATTAAGTGCTGTGTTTAAACTTGATGTAACTCTGGGGTAGATTCAATTGTGATCCAGGGGTGGGGAACTTTTGACCTTATTGTGCTCTGTGATTGACAAATGAAGGTACTTTACTTATGTTTGGAAACTAATCTCCATTTGAGAAGAGGGACTTTGTGGTGGACTTAATTAAGGTATAGCCTAGGGGTGGAGTAGTATTTAGAACAGAGACTTTGTAATTGATTGAATGATTGGAAGGTCCTGGGGTGGGGTAGTACTTGGAGATTATTTAATCACACTTAGTAAATGCTGTATTTTGAATGATGTCATGTTTTGATCTTCTCTGTTCTGGGTTTGTTACTGAATAAAATAGAGAGCACCTATGCTGGTATTTTGAACCTGGGAAGTTGCCTTTGCTTGGTTTTACATTACACCCAGAGAGGCAAGCACAGCTCTATGAACCTTGACAGCGCGAAGTACTTTTAAAATGCTGAGACCTTTGCCCTTTACCCCAAAGAAATTTGGGTCCCATTTGTTTGAGGGGGAAATGATGAGGTATGGGCTCTAGGAGCCCCCTCTAGCTCTCCTTGAGTCCTTGAGGTACAAGCTCTGGAACCCCCCTTGAACTCTGATTAAATCACTCCATTTGATGAGGCATTTGCATGAGGCCATAAGTCTTATTACATTGTGGCTGGGCCCAGACCTCTGTTACTAGACTTCCCACCCTTGAACTGGCCTAGCCCACCATTGTTTGTTGGCTCCAGGTAGCCTCCAGCAACTTCCCACCCTTAATCACTCATTGACCTTATCTGACTTCTCCTCAAGACCCTCCCCAAACTCCTCCTCTAGACTACCCCTAGATTCCTCCCACAACTTTCTGTATATAAGGTGCCATCTTCCCTTCATGTGTGTGAGAGCACCCTAGAATGACCTAGCACAGACTTACTCTGTGTACAAAACAAGCGAACTTTTAATAAACTTTTCTTTGGCTGAGAGAAGATTTGAGTAGAATTCATTTGGCAGGACCTGGTGTGTTGGTATTTTGGGGTCTCCAGAGCAACCCTAGGCCTCTTTATGGGTAACCTCTTCACTTCAAAACCTTTACACCTTCCTCAAATATTCCATGAGTCTCCTCATGTCCCTGCTCTCTTATATGAAAAACTTGTGTCATATTTTACTGGAGTCTCCTCTTCTCCACTCTTTATCTTGTATCACCCAGATGTGTTCTGTCTTCCTACTTTCCAAGGAAAGCTCATCCACATGAACAAATAATACCATTCCATACCATCTTTTCTAGCTGATTGCCCCCTCTATCATCCCATTTTTTCACTTATCCATGATTTCTCTCTACAGACTGCTTCAGTTCTCTCCACAAATCTGCCCTTGTTAACCCCTCTAATGTTAACAGGATTTAAGATCTTCCCCTACCATTAACAGACCTCACCTGGAGTCAATTCAGAGAATCTTGATTAGGGGAGCCTTGCTTTTAGGAAGGCTTTCATAACTTTTGTTAATTTCCAATGAGGCACTGAGTCACAAGGGTTGCGATTCCTTCTGGCTCTGTATATATACTCTCAGTTTTTGTTTTGTTTTGTTTGTTTGTTTTTGCTTTGGGGGCTCTCTTATGAGAAGGATCTTGTGATTCCCTAGTCAAGATTCTGACTGGCCAGCCTGCTCAGATGTAGACTCTCTTGATCTATGGATATATATAAATTGTATAGTTTATTAAGGCAGTCACAGCCCTGTCTGTTGGTCTTTGTGTCTCTGCTTGTATTTTCTCTGTATTTTCTTTGTATTTTCTCTAACATTCAGGGTGCTTACTTTTCCACTGAAAATATTTAAAAAACATTGTTGACCCCTTAAAAAGCTATCTTTGCTAGTAAAGCAAATGTAAGAACTTGTGCTAGTAGCTATCCTGGGGATACCAATGTGGTTGCCCATACAATCCCATCCTCAAAGACTAACTTGATCTATCTACCTCTCCTGGATATTGTACCATATATGCCCTCTATTTCGTGACTTATCTCCTTGAGAGGGTCTTTTCTAATAGGGGATTCTACTTCCATTCTTCTCATTCAATCTTAAGAAGAGATTTCTGTCCTCATCAAATAGGAAAACATTTGTGGAAAAAAAAGGGTTTAACTCAGTGCCTTAAACACGTAGCTACTGTATGTTTCTCCTCTCTTCATAATTCAATTGAAATTGCTCTTTCCAAAGTTATTCCTGATCTCTTAATTGCCAGATGGAATGGCTTTTTTCAATTCTCATCCTTTATGACCTCTCTGTAAACTTAGACATTATCAATCACCACCTTTTCCTTTAACACTTGCTTCTTTATAGGTTACAAGACAGTACTCTCAACACATTCTTCTCCTGCCCATCTCACCCCTCTTTTTCAATTTTCTTTGCTGGAGCTTTGCCTAGGTTTTGACCACGAAGTGTGGATGTTACCCCAGGGGTGTATCCTGGTATCTTTTATCTTCTTCCATTATATTCACATGGTGATCTCATCAGCTCCTAAAAATGTAATAATCATCTCTATGCTGACGATTCTCAGATCGACTTATCCAGCCCTAACTTTTCTAATGATCTCTATTTTTTCACATTCAACTGCCTATTGGACTGTATGTTATGTAGGCATTTTAAATATGCCTGAAGGTGAATTATCTTTTCTGTCAAACTACTTTCCCCTTCCTAATTTCCCTATTATAGTCAAGAAAGCAACAATCCTCTCAATCTTCCAGGCTTGCAACATAGGTGTTTAAAACTCAACTCCTCGCTCTCTCATTTCCCAAGTATAATCTGTTTCCAAGGCCTATTGATTTTACCTTTGTAACATCTCTCTTATATGCCTCCTTCTATACTCTGACACTGTTACTTCTCTGGTTCATATGACTGCTTTTATCACCTCGTGCCTGAAGTATTCAAAAAGCCTGCTTATTGGTATCCCTGTCATAAATATCTCCCTACCCCAATCCATCCTCCACTCAGCTGGCAAAGTGATCTTTCTAAAGTGTAAGTCTGACTGTCATTATACATATTCAACAAACTCCAGGGATTCTCTATCAATTCAAGAGTCAAATATAGCATCCTCTCTTTGGCATTCAAAGCCCCTCATAACCTATCCATCCCTTCATCTTTTAATTATTTTTACCCCTTCCTCCTAAATACCCTGTGATCCAGTGACATTGGCCTCCTTGCTGTTCCTTGAACAAGATAACTCCATCTCCAGTCCTTTTTACTGACTCTTCCATCTGTAATATTTTTCTTTCTTGTTTATATCTCCTAGCTTTCTTTTAGTCTTAGCTAAAATCTTACCTCTTACAGGAAGCCATTACTGATTCCTCTTAATTCTAATACCTTCTGTTGATTATTTCCAATTTATTTTGAATAATATGGCTTTAATTTTGGGGGGGGGAGAGTGTATAGTTGTTTTCACATTATCTTCTCCATTAGACTGTGAGCTCCCTTTCTTCAAGGAGCTTACAATCTAGTCCAGGGAGACACCATATAAAAGGAATCAGGAAATCTGGAATGATGGGTTCAGGGAGTACTCAGCAAGGGGGCATCTTGTCCTGTGGATTTGCAACCAGTTAGAGAAGAAGATGCAGAATGGAGTGAATCAAAAGTTCTGTTTCTGTCTTCTATAAAGCAAAGTGGTGGGAGAAGTGGTATCCTGCTCTCTGGCCTTGTAGAGGAGGCTGAGGAAGTTAGTTTTTTGTTTATTGATAATTCAAGGAATTAAAAAAAGAAATAATTGTAGCAATCAAGATATCAGATAAGGCAATAATAAATATAGACATACTTTAAAGATATGTAAGCATGAAAACTAAATTATGCTCAAAGGAACCATGCAAATGAAATAATACATTTTACATTTATAGACAAACGCTTGAATACATATAGAAACACATAATATACTCAGAATAGTATTTCATTGCAGTTCCTGAAGGAAAAAAAATGATCAAATTAAATAAAGTTGTAGACAGCAATACTACAATATTAAGGCACCTCAATGTTTCCTTTGAGATCTAGACAAATATAACAAAGATAAAAAAGAAATTAGTCTGAATAGAATTTTGGAATTGATGTGATACATCTCTGACAAATCCCTACTGCCTAGGAATGTAAAAGGATATGCATATTTCTGAATGGTGCATGGCATGTAGAACAAAAATTGATTATCATTCCTGAGCAAGTGCCAGAAGCATCTAAAGAAAACTGTAAAACCATACTGATGATCCATTACAAATAAAACCATATCATCTCAATTAGGCCCTTACTACAGTAAGGTGATCATTTTACATCTCACTAATCACCTTGCTACTATGTCATTCTAAGCCATTTCATTCTTCCTCAAGTCTCCCTTGCCACTCCTTAATCTCACATTTTCAGATAAGGACCCTGCTTCATACTCCTCTAGAAAAAGTTAGGCCCATTTATCAAGTACTCCCTCTCTCTCGTCTCCCCTCCCCTCCACCCTTATCTCAAATTATTCAGATATCCTCTTCTGCTATTTCTTTCTTTACCCCAGTTTTACATGAATTTTCCTTCTATTGTTAAGCTAGACATCTCTACCTACACCTTTGATGCCATTCCGTTCCCTTTTCTCCAGTATATTGCCACTTCTATCTTCCCTACTCTCTTACTATTCTTAAATCTTTCCCTGTCCACTGACTGCTTCCTTACTGTCCATAAATATATCTATGTCTCCATCATGATTTTTTTTTTGGAGAGGGAATTCCTCATACCTTTTTCTCTGGTCCCAAAAGTGAGACAGATTCTACTGGATTCTTGTGACAGCAGCCCAATTTTGCCACATCAGAGAAGCAATGACTTCTACTTCCCTACAATTTCTTTTTGTTTTTTATATTAAAAAAATTATTTTTATTCTTTCCCTGTAATATCTAAAATTGTGCAATTTTTTAAAAAATGAGAAAAGGTGATAATCCTCAATTCATATCTGCACAATCTAAAAACCAAATCCTTTCATTCGTCATATAAAACAATGCATGTTTCTTCATGTAAAGGGCAAGTTTCATGTTCATTCCTGTGGAATTGTGATTGTGTCAGAGTTCTAAAGGATTCTAGTAATTTTTCTTTATAGTGTTGTCATCACTATTAAAAAACAACAATAAAAACTGTTTTAATTCTCACTTTACTCTATCAGTTTATAGAGATCATGGTTTTCTCCATCATTCAAAAACAAACAACAAAGATATACACACACGATTCATCTGTGATAGGTAACATCTATCTTTCCTCCTCTTAATTAAAAGCCTTGAGAAAGCTATCTAAAATTGGTGTCTCCACTTCTTCTCTTCCCATTCATTTCTAAATCCTAAGCAGTTTTGCTTCTGACCCTATAATTCAATGAAAAGTGCTCTCTCCAAAGCTGCCAATAATCCCTTAATTGTCAAATCTAATAGGCTGTTCAGTCCTCACACTTCTTGACCTCTTTAAAGTCATCCTTTTCTCTTGGATACTTTATCTTTAGATTTTTGTGACTTCTTTCCCAGTTCAGTTACACGTCTGACTATTTTTTTTTTCAGTTTTCTTTTCTGAATCTTCCTCTAGGTCATGCCTCCTAACAACAGGTGTTCCTCAGGGGTCTGGGCTTTCTTCTTTTTCTCCTGCTATGCCATCTTGCCTTATGTGATCATCAGCTCCAATGTGTGCAATTACCATTTCTAAGTGGATGATTCTGAGATCTATATCTATTACTAAGATATCTCTTGAGTTCCAGTCTCTTATTGCCAACTGCTTCTTAGACATTTTGAACTCAATGTTATGTAGACATGTCAAATTCAACATATTCCAAATAAAACTTATTTTCCCCCTCAAAAAACCATTTCCCCTCTTCTGAACTTCCTTATTGCTGCAGAGGACACCACCATCACTAGCTGTCACCTAGGCTGGAAACCTTGGTTTCATCCTTAATACTTCACTTATACTACCCTACATGATCAAACTGCTGCCAAGATTTGTCATTTCTTGCTTTGCAAAATTTCTTATATCCATTGTTTTCCTCAACTCAAAAAGCTGTTGCTCTAGTATAGGCCATCATCAATTTACACCTTGATTTTTGGGATACCCTTCTGGTTGGTATCTGTGCTTCAAGTGTCTTCTTATTCTAATCCATCTTCCATTCAATTGCCAAAGTGATGTTCTCCAAATGCTAGACTGACCTTTTCAACATGGTAAAAAATTCACTTCACTGGCTCACTATTACCTCCAGGACAGGTGTGGGGAACCTGTGGACTTGAGGCCAAATGTGGCTGTCTAGGTTCTTAGGTCTGGCCTTTTGACTGAATAAATCCGAACAAATAAAAATTAAGGGGATTTGTTATGTGAAGTTTGAATTCAGTCAAAGGGCCACACTTGAGAACCTAGAGTGCCACATGTGACCTCAAAGCTACAGGTTCCCAACCCCTGGTCTAGGATCGAATATAAAATCTTTTGATTGGCTTTAAAATTTCTTCATAACACTTTTTCCCTTTTCTCTTTCCAGTCTTCTTATATTTACCCCCTCCATATATTATACATTACAGTGACATTGACTGTCTTGATATTCCTTGCACAAGACTGATTCCATAATTTTGTATTTCCTATTATGCATGCCTGGAATGCTCTCACTCTTCACTGCTCCCTACCTTCTGCCTTCTCTGATTTCTTTAAACAACTCACATACCACCTCCTACAAGAAGCCCTTTTGTCCCCTATTGCTATTGACTTTCCTTTGAAATTATCTTCCATTTACATTCTTTTTTTTTTTTTGCATGCTGTCTTCCCCATTAGACTGTGAGATAGTTGAGGTCAGGTACTCCTCCCCACCCCACTGTTTCTCATGTCTCCAGTGGTTAGCTCAGTGTCTGGCATATAGTAAACATTTAATAAATGTTAATGACTAACCTTGTTCTAGGGAAGAAATACTGAATGTACCAATTACTGAGCAAAATGAATAAGAATTATAACTCATAAAAGCATTGGAAGAAAGGATTTAATGTTAAATCAAGACTAAGAACAAATTATAGAAAATTAGTTTCATTAAAGAAAATAACAAAGATGTAACAAAAAAAAAAACCCTTTTTGGATATAGTCAAAACAGTCCTCAGTGGAAAATGTGTATCTTAAGACACTTCCATCAATGAAAGAAAGAATCAATGGATTAGGCAAACAGCTAGCAAAAACAAACAAACAAAAAACAGAAAAACAATAATAAAAAATTTTACCCAGGCAAAAAAAATTAATTGTGAAACTCATGTAAGAGATAAACTTATTGAAAATGTGAAATAATAAATGAAACTAGGAATTTTGGAAAAAATCTAATAAAATAAAGCCATGAATTATTCTATTTTTAAGGTAAGAATATCAAATGGCCATATATAAAAAAGGAAGCCTCATAATGAATGAGGAAGGAAAGGGAATTTAAAATAACCATTTTATCCATTTATATGTTATTGATTAATATTCAAAAAATATCTAACATACCTAGATCATTAGAATAATAAAGTTATTAAATAACATTTCTAGGAAAGGAAAATGAGTAACCAATAAAGCTCTCAAAATGGGTGGAAATACTCAGAACCAGGTGAATTTACTGGGGATTCTATCAAACTTCCAAAATAAAACAACTTACAGTTTTGTATGAATTGTTTACAAAAATAGGGAAAGATCTTATCCTATTAATCTCTCTCTATAATACAAATGTGGGCCTGATATAAAAATCTTACAGAGGAAAGCCAGAGAAAGAAAACTATGCATTGATATATCCAATTAATATTGGTGCTAAAAATACCAAATAATTGTCAAAGAGGCTAGCAAAATATTTTTGCAAAGATTATATAGTTTGACTAGGTTGGATTTAAACTAGGAATGAAGGATTGGCTCAGCATTAGAGAAACTCTATACATAATAAACTAAATAATTAAAATATAACAAAATTTATTTTACTTACAAAGTAAAAGCTTTTGATAAAATACAACAATGAAGTGTCTGTAGTTTCAAAACACTAGGAATGATCATGACTGAGTCATGCCAATATAATAAATATTACAATATTACCTAAATTGATTTATAGATTCATTGCCATACAAATCAAACTACCAAAGGATTATTTTATAGAATGAGATAAAATTATAATGAAATTCACCTGGAGCAAAAACAGTCATAATTTCAAGGGAAAAATGGAAAAAAAAAGTGCAATGGAAGGATATTACAAAGCTGTAACCATTTGAAAATTTTGGTATTGTTAGAAAGAGAGAGGAGTTGGAATAAACTAGGTGTGCAAGATTCAGAAACCATTCAACATAATAGCATGGTGTTAGTCAAGGACATAACCTATGGGTGTTGGGGGAGAATATTGTTGGAAAAATTGCAAAGCTGTCTGGGAGAAATTAGGTTTATTTGGTATCTCTCACTACATAATATAGTAAGTTCTTCAAGGAGTATATGAGAGAATAAACATCCTCTGCTGTTCTCAGTCCATTAGATTCCCTCCTGCATGGAAAGAACTTTGGAGTCAGAAAACCTGGGTTAAATATGTGACCACTTATTCTCCTATTGCCCAATTTACTTATCCATAAAAATAGATTAGAAAATGCCCATACTACCTACTACAGATAATTGTGAGTCAAGTGTTTTATAAACAAAAAATACAATATATATGTAAACAACTGCAAATAAACATTCATACCCCAATTGTCCCTATATCTTGTAAGGTCATTTTAGTCAGAGAAACAGAGAAAGAGTTTGATTACCTCTTTGAAATAATCTGATGTCTAAGTCAAACATTTTGACACACATTTTGAAGATTCTTTTTAAAAGTCTTTGGTAATGACTTGGTAATTTTTTTGTTTTGTTTGTTTTTGGCGGGTGAATTTGCTTGATTTATTTCTCTGGAATAAGGCATAAGTGACTTAAAACTCTTATTTTTTTCCACATAGAATAATTTCATTTGATATTGATTTTATCTTGCATACCTATTCTTGAAGTTTTGAATAAATTAGAACTAGGATAAGAGGATTGGAAGAACAATTTGAACCTATGAATCATTTTTTAAAAATAAAAAATAAGAAGTCAATAGCAAAGACAGATTCAACAAATAAAGCGGAGAGTTAATGGGTTATCCAGGTATAGGTATTGAGCTAGTAATTGAAATTTGTGACTAGAACTTTGTGGAGAAACAAGGTTGCATACATATAAGGTGTCTCAAAAGTCTTAGTGCAGTTTTAAACTATAAAGTAATTAAAGCTTAAAATTGTGCTAAGACTTTTAGGATTCCCTGTATACACCAGGAGTAGAGGGACTAGTAACCATGCATCAGATTGCTTGTCTATTCAATTCACCCAGGTAGAAGAGAATTGAGTCTGCTTCTGGACAGTAATGATAGATAATGGAACCTTTCTGTTCTCCACATAGCATGTTCATGTTTCTTTTCTTTTCTAAGTTATTATTCTAGGGCCCTTCAAATAATCCTCCTATGATCAAATTGTTAGTTCCACCACCCTTCTAGTCTGCCTTCTCTGGATTTGTTCCACAATGTCAACATTCATCTTAAAATTAAGCACCCTGAACTTAAACAAAAGTACAGAAGGGAAGTGTTAAAGAATGTAGTGAGAGTGTCATCTCTTTTGCTTAATTCAACCCAACAAACTTTTATTAGTTTAACAGGGAAGCAGTGAAAAAGCATTACCATATTTGGTTGATGGAATCATCAACATGGAAGATGCTGGGGATTCTGATCCCAGAGATTCATGATGACATGTTATGGGAGAGAGATTTGGGGAATGAATAGATATTCCATAACTGATTCCAATATGCTACCTAAGTTATGAAGAAATCTTTTTTAGTTGGCTATGAGGCTGGAACAGAGGTGTATTCAAAAAGCACTAGTCAGTCAGACCTAGAATCTTTTGTTCTGAGTCCCTCTTTGGTAATGTTCATGTGAGGAGAGAGAATGCTTTAAAGAGAAATGTCTTGGCTCATTTTCATCTGAAACGAAGCTGTGGCTTAGGAATATAGGCTTCTGCTCTTTTCCTCTTCGTGTTTATTCTTCCTTCTTTTATCTGAAGCAAATCAGAGCTTGCTACATCCCCCCTCTTTTTTTGGAGGGGGGAAAGTAGGGCAATTGGGGTTAAGTGACTTGCCCAAGTTCATACGGCTAGTTTATGTATTAAATGTCTGAGGCTGGATTTGAACTCAGGTCCTCCTGACTCCAGGGCCATAGCTCTACTCACTGCATCACCTAGCTGTCCCAAGTTTGCTATATTCTTATTAGATTCAATAAGTCAGAAGAGTTAGCTGACTGAATTAAGACTGAGCCCACTCTTCCCAGGTGAAATGGTGGTATAGGGAAAAGTGTCTGTCACCCTCCTCCAAACTCCAGTTGTTTAAGGAAAAATACATATGCTTTTAGTCTTGCTATATTTTCTGAGTACATGTTGCTTTGTAAGAGATAATTCAATATTGGTTAAATAAAACTTAGTTGCTGGTAACTGGGAGGGGTGAATAGTGGAGTAAACACGCAAGAATAGGGGATCTGGCCAATAACATTAGGGAAAGACACATCATACACCTTCGGGGGTATCCATAGAATTCAGGTAGGTAGATACAGGTACCCTTGTTCTGTATCATCTTCATACAAATGATAAATAGACATAATTTAAATTGGAAAGAATGTGTTCCAATGTTAACTTCACAGAAAGTCTCTAGTATGTTGTGCCAGACATCTGTGTTTGATATGACGTTTTGAACATTTGTCAGTAATGTAGATAAAGTTATAAATATCAGATTCCAAACTGTATGAAATTTTCAGATGACACAAAGTTAGGACAGAGAGTCAATATATTATAATCAGGATGCAGAAATATCTTAGCATAGGATTAAATCAATAATATGGCACTTAATAGGGATAAATGTAAAGTCATATTTATGAGTAGAAAAAAAACAAACTCATGAGTACATGATGGAGGAAGCATGGTTAAGCAGCAATTGATCTTCAAAGGATCTGGGTGTTTTTATTACTCATTAGTCAACATTAACAGCCCTGCAATGAAAAAAGTCAACATAATCTGAGGTTATATGCAAAGAAGAGATCTTCCAGCAATAAGATTATAGGCCTTCTGTACTATAGGCCTCACCTAGAATATTGAGAATATGACAATCACTAGATTTGACTATTATGAGGTCGACTCAGAGAACACAATAGTAGTAAAGTGGTCAGGACTCAATCCCAGATCAAATAATACTTAGGAGGGAATGTGTGGTGAGGAAGCAGAAAGAACATAGGCCCTACTCTCTAAAGTTTTAGCAATGGAGAAGAGAAAGATGAGACGGTAACTTTACAGGAGAGCATAGAAAAGGTAGTATTTCCCCCATTTTTTAGAATTGGAAAGACTTTGTATGTTTGTAGGAATGGATAACTGGCAAGGAAGTGAAATGAAGTATATGGAGTAAGATCTTGGAGCAAAGTCTTGGAG
Source organism: Petaurus breviceps papuanus (assembly GCF_028583685.1). NCBI lineage: Eukaryota > Metazoa > Chordata > Mammalia > Diprotodontia > Petauridae > Petaurus > Petaurus breviceps. The sequence continues at coordinate 5,648,824 of NW_027185890.1, forward strand.
TAGATAAGAGGGACCAGGATCAAGAGCTCAGATAAAGAAAGTAGCCATAGGAAGCAGGGTAGATATTGCTTTCTCTATAGACATGAGAGGATGAAGATGAGGTACCGAAAGGGTTTGTTTAAAAGGGTAGATATTTCTTTCTCCTTCAACTGTTAGTCCTCTAAGGGCACTTATCTGTTCCTGTTCACAAACCTAATCTGGACTGAGGAAATGAAAATCATTTGGTTGTTGCATATTTATCTATTGCAGTTATGATTTTATTAATTCTCTAAAAGTGTAGGGATTCATTTAAGTAGTGGATATTAGCTTAAAAGATTTATGACTATGTGCAAGCTTTTGTGTGTAGGTCTGACAATATAAAACTTTGAAAAAGCAAAAAAAAAAATCACTAGGGAAACTCCTCTCAAAGACTTTGGTTTGAAAAAGAATAAACAAAAATTCTTAATTTCTTTCAAGACCTAGAATACTATTTCTCTATTATCTATCTGGAATACTATATTAAGAGTAAGTAGTTTAAATCTATGAGGAAGCAGTTTGTATTGACAAATTATGTCATATACAGAGTAGGCGCTGAAAAAAATATATTTTAAAATTTATATTGGCTAATTTTGGTTTTTATATATCAATAAATTCCTTACATATTCCTACTTCCCACATCCTCATATAAATTTCTTCTTAACAAAGAAAAGCAGTTGTGAAACTGACTAACAAAACGAACACATCAAACTATATGTGCAATAATGTGAATAGGTAGTTTTTCACCTTTTTACTAAAAGTAGGGAAATACATTTCATCATCTGTTTTCCCAGACAAATATCAGTCATTGTAATCAATGTGAGGTTTGGTCAGTCTTCAGAAGTCATGGGTATAGATCAGGAAGTGACTTCAAAATGTCATATTATTTAACCCACTCATTTTATAAGTGAGGACATTGAAACTCAGTGAAGTTAAGTAACTGTCCAAGATCATGCAAGTAGTCCAGTCAGAAGTCATCTGAATGACTTATAACCAGTGTTCTTTCCACTTCATTTTGTATATTCTTCTGGTCCTTCTTATTTCATTCTTCATCAATTCACATAAGTCTTCACATTTTCCACCAGAATCTCAAAGGCATAGTCTTTAAGAAAAAAAAAATTTAAAATAACTAAGAATAAGCCATAATTTGTTTAGCCATTCCCCAACAGTCACCCAACTTTTACAGGCTTTTTTCCATAAAAATTTTGCTTCTTAATGTTCTGGAATATTTTGGAAATTTCTGGTTTCTTTTCTTAGATTTCCTTCGGTATTTGCATATTGGTTGTGAAGTGAAATCTCATTTTCATTTTCTTTATTTTTAATGATCTGGAACATTCTTTCATATGGTTGTTGATAGTTCATATTTCTTCTTTCAAAAGTCTTGCTTTCGACAAATACCCATTTAAACAAAGGATTGCTTAATCCTTATTTAAGTTATGAAGTTTTCTTATGGCAAAACACTACCTATTATGAGGAATGTAGGAGATTCGTCAGTTTTTAACGGAAGATAAATGTCATGGTTTTCTGCTACTAAATAATTCCACCCTCAATAGATCTCTTGCAGATACTCAAATCTGTTATGTTTGTGTCTAAACTCTTGCCTTAGGGTAAAGAGAAGGATTTTATAAGACCAAAATGTTATTTTTCTCACCCTAAATAATTTTCTCTAATTAATAAGGTAGTTCCTACCATTAGCCACTGGGAGGTAGCAACTGTATTGTTTTCTATATTTTAAGTGAGTTTTAGCTATTCAGACAAAATGTAATTTTAAGTATTGTGCTGACAATAATAATCTCTCTTCAGCTCCTCAAACGTATATGGAAATAGAGAATTGATTAATAAGGTCAAATTGATGGAAATATTAGATGGAAGGACTCAAAAAGCAGACATATGCTTTATCTCACCACCTCTACATTTCTTTGAGAAGTGAAACATTGCAAAGTCTTAGAATTATTTATGAAAGTTTTTTAAACTGATTCAGAAAGAGACTGAGTCATGGTAATTGGCTAGAGAAAACCAGGGAATAATGCCCAATATAGGAAAATGATTTGTAAATATACAACTACAGCATCCTCCACAGAAGAGGGAAACCATTCCTTTGTACATGTTTGTTTTTTAAATAGTTTTCCAATTTTCAGTGCAAGTCCCTAATAGTTCTTTCAATTGGATCAGTATTAAACTTTTGTGGACTTGCCAGTTCAAGTAAATATCCATTTCTCAACATCTTAGTTCAAACTTCATTGATGTGGAAATTCTTAGTCTAATAGCATCTTCTGGAAGGAATAGAATAGTTAAATTGAAAGGGTCCTTGACTAAGCTCAAGAATGACTGTTTCAAGTACCAGCTCTGCCTCTCATCAGCCTGGATATGTGGAGTCATCCACTTTACCCCTAAGCACATTTGGTTTCTTTGACTATAAAATGTGGAAGTTGAACTGAATGAGTTAAAATATCCCTTCCAGCTCTGTAATTCTGTGACTCTGAGAACAAATCCTCTGGTGAGTTGTCTGGGTTAAAGAGTCAACAACAATTGTAGAAATGTCACAAAAATATTGTGTTTTCCAAAGAGTTTTTTTTTTTTTTGGATCAAACTTTGAATAAGGGTCAAATCATACCTTATTTTCCCCCAAATAATTCATTTATCTTTAATCATTATTCAGTTACAATTCTCTAATGAATACTAACAATATCATAGGACAATGATCTAGGTGTCTGATTAACACTAATGATTTCCATTATAAAACAAATATTATGCCCAAACCTCACATCTCAGTAATTCACTTAAAGCTTATTTAGCAATCATGATCTTTACTAAGAATATACCTTCATCTTTGTATTCAATGAATATTTTGTCTATTTCTACCACTGTCCATTTCTCTTCCTGACTTCCAAATTATTTCCCTTCATCATTCTTCACACTACTCCCAACACACAAACACACACAGAGGCATTGACCTTACTGGTTCTGAGCAATAAAAAAAAAAAAACCCAGGGGTGGCCAGGTAGCACAGTGAGTAAGAGTACTGGCCCTAGTGTCAGGATGACCTGGGGATCAATCCAGGCTCAGACACTTAACATCTACCCAGAAACACCTGGCCGTGAAACCTTGAGCAAGTTACTTAGCCCCAAGTGCTTTAAAAAAATACCCTAAGTTTATTATGATGGAAACATTTTAATATGTTTTTAAATGGTGTTTGTTATCTTTGTTTGGATATTACACAATTTCAGAGGTCCTTTATTCTCATGGAACTAACTTTTTAGGTAATCTGTGGAGCAGTATTTATTTGATTTAGTATTTAGCAGTGTAAATACAACTGCTACTTTATTTAAGCTAAGACTTTGTTTTTCATTTCTTGTTACAAATTTCAAATAAACAAAGCTTAGTATTCTCACAATAAAGTAATCTTTTATGGGAGAAATTTTTCCTAACTTGATGTTTCTGAGTTCCAACTCAGTTTTTTGTTTTCTGAACTGAGTGGACATTTATTTCCTCTTCTGATTCCATGTATTGATTCATTCACCATGGAACTCTGCTCTGGAGGTCAGAGTTTAATTGAAGTGGAAAATATCCTAAAGTGACAATGTCTTCCATTTTTTTTGTTTTTATTTTGCTCAGGAAGCAGTAATAAAATAATGGTACCAATCATTCTAGGAAATTCATGACAATTCTTTGCCACATGCACCAACTTACCTTTCCTCTAACTTCAGGCCAAAACTCCCATTTCCTTGCCACCACTCCCTAATATGTGCTGTCTCCCCCATGAGAATGTAAGCCTTTTGAGGTCAGAGAATCACTTTTGTTTTTGTATCTCCATTGACTTGCACAAAGTAAACACTTTGTAAATGCTTTTCTATTCATTCAATCAACTGAACTTTTTTTCAAGTTTTTTTTTGTACTCTAGAAAAACATCTTATCAGGTGATGATATTACTAAACACAAACCTCATTTCATAAACAATACTTGTTTGATACTTAATACAATTGTACAGAAATTCAAGGAAAAACCTACTTGAAATATTGAGATAATGGAAATTCTGAGTGTTGCATGCATGCTTTTTTTCATTTGAGATATTTTATTTTTGGTTCCATTTGGCATAAAATAAAGTCAGATATTCCCTCAACTAAACTAAATGAAAATCCTACCACATGGAATCTTAACATGGTATCATACTTAGTAAAGTTATTTTTGTTCTTTCTGGGCCTCAGTTTTGTCATTAGTAAAATTAAAGGATTGGATTAGATGAATTTTTAAGTTCCCTTCAATATCTAACTCTCTAATCCTGCAGATACATGAAGGGTATATGGATATATTTTCCAAATTATATAGAAATGGAATCTTATTTAAAAAGGAAAGAAAGAGGCTCTGCATTCTTCAATCATGCAGATTGGATTTTCTCATTGATTAAATCCAGGGAATAATTACCCAATATTCTATTTCACTCTGCTTGGGTAGACACAATCTGATGCAATTATTCAAATTACTGTCTTGATCTGTTTCATTCTGCATAGAGAGATGTAGCATCATTTAATAAACATCAGTATCTATTCTCCACATCTCCCTTTCCTACCCATACTTTCTCAGGTATTTTAATAATTCTCAAATAAAAATAACTTCTTGCTTTCATAATAAAAATATGAAATCTTTGAGTCTTATCAGAAAAAAAAACTATTCCAATCATTAAAGCCTTTACTTTTATAAGGCAGGCACATGACACCCATTCAACTCCAATTAATGTAACTAAGGAGATGTCTATAGCCTGATAAATTTATCAGGTGAGAACTCTTGAGTAGATACAATCAACAAAGCAGAAGTATAAACTAGGTGTGAGCAAGTGTTGGACACCTCTAATCATCAATCAAAGGTATAAATTTGCTCTGAATAAATTCTTAATCAATTTGGAAGGAATGACATCCTTTAAGGCATTGAATTGAATCAGATAATGCTACATGAAAATTTACTGGGATTCCTTGAAAGAATTAGATACACTACTAAGGTTTATGCATATCAGAGAGGGTTTTGAGACAGTTAAACATTGGGAACATTTTGAGGAGTCAGACCTTTGTGCCAATAAATGAGGATTGAGTCCTACATTTGCCAAAGAATAACTGTATACATCAAAAGCTCAGAAGATTTAGATTTCCCATCTGTAGCAGTGTCCCTAAAACAGCAGCAAATGATAGCATCTGCTCAGGAATTGAGGGACAGAAAGAAAAAAAAATAGATACACAGAGAGCAGTCATCTTCAGAACTCTATAAGCAGACTTCCCTTCAAGCCCAGGAGAGAGCTGTTTTTCTGGGAAATTTCAGGATGAATCTACAAAAGAATAAAATGACTTCCAATAATGAGAAGCTATGCATTTACCCCTGGCCAACATGAGCTCTTGGTAAGTTTGATCCCATTTTCCTCTGGACTTTCTAAGTTTGTAGGAGAGTATGTCATAGATAACTTTAAAAAATTGTATAATTAGGTCTATATATACCACCTTAATAAGTATCTGTTTCTTAAAACTAATTAAGTCTGGGTAGCTGATAATCAATGAAGAATATATCACATAGGAACCTATAAAGGGCTGTACTAGGGAAACTCTTACCGAATAACATGAGGGGAGCCTTCACTACACTTTGCAGATGTGAATTAGGGGTATTAACAAGGAACTAGCCCAGACTGGGGATGACATGTTTGTTGTTTTTCATCAATATCCCTGATTCTTTAATCCCTCTATTTTCTTGTATCTTATATTTTTCATGATTTCATTATTCTCTGGCTTAATATTGAACATCCCTCATTCTTTAATCTGCCTTTTTGGTATTCTTGTCCTTTTATTCTAATAGTTCTTCGGTCATTTTCAGTCATTTCCAACTCTTCATGGTTCCACTTAGGCTTTATTGGTTGAAGATACTGGAGTGGTTTGCCACTTCCTTCTTTGGCTCATTTTACAGATGAAGAAACTGAGGCAAACTTAACCAGGGTCAAACAGCTGAAGATGAGTCTTCCTGACTCTAGGCTGGTTACTCTTTTCACTGAGCCACCTAGATGCTTGTCTATTAAACTTTGTTCTTTATATTTGCTCTGATCCTTGAAATTGTTGTCACTCCTGAGTATGCTTACCACTATGATTATATGTACAAACAAATAAACAAAAACCTTGTTCTGACCCTTAATAACCTAGGTAGTACTCATCTATGCTCTACCCCTCCCCATGCCCACTTTGCACCTGATTTTCAAATACAGATTCTTCCTTGATCACTAGCTTTTGGTACAACTTGTAGAAATAAGTTGTTGCACTCCTGCCAAGTCTGGCCTTAGCCCTCCTCACTATACAGACAAGAACTGTTTCCTACCCCCACACCCAGCTTACAACAATTACTTTTGTTTGTCTCCTCTGACTTGACGTCATTTTCCTTACCTCTTAAAAAGACTGTTCACTAAGGGTTTGCTCTAAGTCCTCCTCTTTCAATACTTTCAACACAAGAAATGTGTTCCTTGTCCATTTTATTCAATATCACATGATTTTTCTGTCTCTGTATGCAGAAGACTTACAAATTTATGCCTTTATCCTTGACCTCACTTTGAGCTCCAGACCTAAATCTCCAACTCTCTTTGGAACTGTCCCATCTAGATGTTTCACTGGCAAGTCTTCACTGCCTACTGTCAGGATGATAGATATTCTTACTTTCACTCTTGCCCTCCTTCAATCCATCCTTCATAATAATACCAAAATAATATTTTGAAACAAATATACAAATAGATCTGGTTGTGGAATTCATCAATAAGAACAATACAGGTCAGGATGGAAGTCCAGATATAATAGGCTTAAGTCTTCATATTTGGTTTTGGTTACAGAAAGGGTAGCAAAAAGATGTTCAGGAAGATACTTCAAATGTACTCACCACATATTGTCTTATAATTATCTGTGATTTGGTCTCATTCTCCTAGTAAGTTATCATTTCCATAAGGGCAGCAATAGCCCTATCTAAACTCTGTGTTTTTTAGGATTCTACCTGCCATGATACACACAGGAACTGGATGAACAGAGTTATAAAATATTTTATGCAAATAAAGACATATATATATATATCACGTATATAATTGGAGAAATATTAATTACTCATAGGTAATGCAAGCCAACATAATAAAAAAATGACAATATTACCTAAATTAATTAATTAATTTAGTGTTATATCAAGTTACCAAAGTATTATTTTGTAAAGCTATAAAAAAATAATGATAAAATTCATCTGAAGGAGCAAAAGTTTCAAGAAACTCAAAGGAATTAACAAAAAAAAGTGGGAAGGAATGGGACCTGGTAGCATCAGATCTCAAACTATGCTACAAAGCAATAATTAAAAAAAAAAAACTGGTTAAGAACTAAAGAGGTTTTATCGGTGGAATAGATTAGGTATACAATATTCAGAAGCAAATAAGCACAAAAATTTAGTGTTTCATAATACAAAAATCCGAGCTATTGGGGTCAGAATTTAATGTTGGGAAACAAGAAACAGTAAAACTGTTAGGAAAATCTAAAAAGCAGTCTCACAAAATAAAGGTATAATCTAACATCTCACATCACACATCATATACCAAAACAAGTTCCACCTTGGTACCTGACTTACACATAATGGAAGATGTTTTAAAAAAGTTAGAGAAGCAAAGAAGAAATTACTTGTTAGAGCTGTTGGAAAGAGAAGAGTTCATGACCAAATATATAGAGAAGATCACAGATAAAATGAGGATCAGAGAGATAAAATGAATAATTTTGATGACACAAAATTAAAAGATTTTGTGTAAACAAAACCAATGTGGCTAAAATGAGAAAAGAAACAGGCAAATGGAAAGAAAAGTATTTGCAACAAGTTTCTATCATAAAACTTCCATTTCTTAAATATATAGGGAATGGAATAAAATTCATAAGAATAAGAGCCAATCAATCCTCAATTGATAAGTGGTTAAAGGTACAATAGGCAATTTTCAGAGAAAGAAATACAAAAGCTATCAATAGCCACACAAAAGAAAAAAGTTCAAATTCACTAATAGATATATGCCAATGAAAACAACTGAGGAGCCAACTCAAACACACCAGACTGATAAAGTTGACAAAGAAGGAAAATGACAAACAGTGGGGGGATGTAAACTGGTCCAGCCATACTAAAAATTGATTTTCAGCTATGTTCAAAAATATATTTGTTCTTTGACACAGCAAAATCACTACTATATGTATATTTCCAAAGAGATTAAAGAAAGAAGAAAAGTACTCATATATACAAAAATATGGAGGCTCTTTTCCCTTATGCAACTAATTGAAAGTGAAGCGGTGCCCTTCAGTTAAGGAATGGCAGAACAAATTGTGGTACGTGTTTGAGGTTTATGTGATGTGATAGTACGTGATAATATTTCATAATATTTCACTGTAAGAAATGACAAACATGATGATTTTAAAAAATCCTGGGAAGACATGTTTGAAATGATATGGAGTGAAGAAAGAAACAGCAGAACAATTTATGTAGTAAGAGTAATATTTATTAAACCAAAAAAAAAAAGACTAAACATAATTCCAGAGCACTCAACATGAAAAATACTATCGCCTAATGGAGAGGTGACTGACTCAGAGATGTACACAGTAGATGTACACACATATTCCAAGACACTGAATTCAAATCTGGCTTCAGGCACTTACTAGCTGTGTAACCCTGGATAAGTCATTTAACCCTCTTTGCCTCAGTTTCCTCATCTGTAAAATGAGATGGAGAAGGAAATGGTAAACCATTCCAGTTTATTTTCCAAGAAAATCCCAGGTGGGGTCATGAAGAATTGAACATGACTGAAACAACTGAAGAAAAAAATGTGTTTGTAATAAGTTTTTATTTTTCTTGCTTTCTCAATTGTAGAAGGAGTGGGAAGTGGGAGTGAGAGAATGTGGATGTGAATAAAATTTAATTTTAAAATGTATTTCTCCCATTCAAACCAAAGAGCTCTGCTTACATCAAGTACTTCATAGACATTTATGAATGGAAGATCAATAAATTACTGAAATATTTATAGAGCGCACACAGGGTGCGTAATACTGTTCTAGATTTTGGAATATTCACATATTGAATTTCCTTCATGCCTTGCTTTGTTTTCTGCTAATTGAGCCCTTGTGGCTATTACCTATGCTCTGACTTGCTATTTGCCCTGATAAGTCTATGGGATTTCTTGTTATAGATTTTCCTTTAAGTCTTTCTTGTATTTTTTCTTGGTTCCTTTAATTTTCATATTAAACATAATATGTCTTACTAAGTGGAATTTTCCCTTTGCTTTTACTAAAATGAACTTTATTTTCTGCCTGTTTAGCTTTTCCACCAAACTCTCTGGAGCCTCCCTAGCCATTTGTAGAATCATTTATCGATTTTATTCTGCTTATGAAGCTTTAGTGAATGTTTGGCCATTTATTCAGCTTTGACATGGTGAAGAGAATGTTAGTTATGATTCTTTAGTTCTTGCACAGCATTCATTTCAATTAGGGATTCTTTCTTTTTAACATGTGCATGCCAGAAATGGACCTCAGCAAAAAACATCTTCCTTTGTGGAGTGAAAAATCCAGATTCACTCTGAGTAACTGCTTTTCTCTCAAATTGGATGGTAGTAGCTTTTTCAGGCCAACTCTGAATTACTCCCCTCACTTTTGTAGATAGAACATTATTAATGTAATTTGCAACGTGAGGGAGGTTGGCGTTGATGGTCCCCTTTGGCTCCTAATCTGTGATCCTATGGTAGTTTCAAACATTGACAATCCAGAGGGAATAGAGATTTCTGTCCTTTGATCCACTCATTCCCATGCAGTTTCTAAATACAATCCTTTAGAAATGGAAACAACAACAACAAAAAGAATAGCTTAGTGGAGGCTGGAAGCCAAACAATGTTGATGACAAGATTAGCTAATTGAAGCTTTGTTTTAGGGACCATCCCCCCACCCCCACCCGGCCCTTTTCTTTAGTAACAGGGCCCAGCAAATGTAGGCAAAATTCTTGAGCAGATGCAGTTTTTCTCTTGACACTTTTTCTCCTCCTGGGGAAGTAATACTCTTTCTCTCACCTACTTCCTTTCTCCCAGATCTACTAGTAAGATCATAGATAACCTAAACCTCCTACTTTTCAATCTCTATTCACAGAATTTATTCAAGTAACCAAATGTCTTTCTACTGGATTCCTTAATTGGGATGAAATATAAATAATCTGGAGAATTGGAGTCAGGGTTACACAGTGAGGTGTCTGGTTTAAGCAATGAATTATCATTTTAATTAATCTCAGTGCATTTGGAAAGTTCAGACATCTAATATGTTCTCATTTTCTCTTCCTGTATTCTTTACCATCCACCCATCTCTCTCTCTCAAACACACAGTGTTTCCATATCCTATTTCTCAAATAGTGGTTATTCTTTTGATAAGTTTACGTGGTTGTATTTTAAATGTAGCTTACATTATTTTTAAATAGTATAATCTTTCTATAATACCTTGAGAAAATTATGACATCATCAGTATGTATACTTATTCTAATAGGGCAGTTCATGATCCATTCTTACCTAAGAAGGTAGCCTTCGAAGGTTTGCTGTGACCCTCCAAAAAAAAAAAAAACAACTTCACTTGGTGACCAGTGTTCTGTTTATAAACACTGTGCACTTAACAAGGAGGTCCCATGGGGAAAAATATAGAATCCATTGCTGGGCCCAAAGACTCTATGGAATCAGAGAACCTGGATTCACATTCCACATTTTTTTTTTTTTGTTGCTTTTTGGAGGGCAATTGGGGTTAAGTGACTTGCCCAAGGTCACATGGCTAGTTTTTGTGTTGTGTCTGAAGCCACATTTGAACTCAGGTCCTCCTGACTCCAGGGCTGGTGCTCTATTGACTGTGCCACCTAGTTGCCCCCACATTCCACTTCTGATGCAAATGGTACGACCTCAGTTAAGTCATTTACCTTCCCTGGGCCTCATTTGTAAAAGGAGGAGGTTGGATCAGATAGTGAGAAAGTTCTTAGCATTTTTATTTCCTTTTAACAGTCTAGTAAAGTCTATGTACCTTTTCTCTGAATGAAAATTTTTTAAATGAATAAAACAATACACAAAATTACAAAACAAACTGATTACTAACAAAATGATGTTATAAAAATACTTTAAAAAATTGGCATTTCATAGAGCTCACACTTTGTTGGCTAGTACAGACTTAACCAACACTACTTCCATATTATGAGGAATCAGATTATAACTTTAATACAAATAACTCCATTATTAATGGTGAATATAGAAAAATAAATTGAAGAAAATCATTAGCCCATCACATACCATATATACAAATCATTTATTAGGATATGATAAAACACTTGCATTCTTCAGAATGTTCACAGTTACACTTGTGATGATATATATATATATACATATATATATGCTATATTTCCATATATAATACAGACATATATACACATGCATACATATGTATTTTAAATGCCAGTTCATAAAGAAGAAAAGGGGCAAGAACTTTTCTTCAGGAGGCTTCCTCACACCTCAACACTGATAGCTATTATTTTTAGTGAGTAAATTTCCCCCTATACAATCCACATGATAATGGAAATTAATAGTAAGGCTTCTATTTTGAAGACTGTCTAAGCATAGTTGTCTAAGCTTACTTGAAAATGTCCACTTATTTCTTGTTCAGTTTGGAATATTAGTTGGGTCCTTTAAAGTCATCACACGAATCTGTACTATTTCCATTCAGTAAAAATTCAGCTGGTATGTTAAGGTTCTGCTATAAGCATGACACTGGGCTTAGCATGGAGTGGTAGTGGGGTACAAAGACAAAATGAAAAACCAATTCTAATAAGAATAAATAAACTCCTAACTTAGCAGACACTAATTCAAAGTTATCATAGCAAAAATTTCCAATTCCTATTTCCCAAGTCCTTTCTAATGGGTTCATGGTTTATTTATTCTAGTCTTGTTCTAGGCAATGATAGCTTGGATTTTTACTTTTTTTCACTCTCATTTAAAGAATGGTGAGATACTGATTGTGTTTTGATCATATCTTCCAAATTAATGACATAAAATTATGAAGAGGCTTGTTCTTCATGTGGAAGCATTTTATAATAAAGAGATAAATATCTTTTAGAACACCCAATGATTAAATTAAATTTGTTTGGTTATTAAAAAGACCAGAATTTAAAGAAAGCACTACTTCATTCTAAAGGTTATATGGTGTCAATACAGGGAAAGGATGCTAAAAAGTTTTTGTTGCCTTTTACATGAAAGCAGGTATCATGCATTTGCCAAGTTCGTTTTCTGTGTTGAAACTGGAGGTATAATTTTATAACTACCTTGAATAGTGTTTAAGTCAAATGCTTTTATTACTCAATTCCTTGATTTATTCTTAAAATTTTTTGTCCTGCTATTAAAATATTTTTCCACATCCCATAGAGAACTTATCTTTAATATTGTAGATAGTAGCCAGCTTATGATCTGTGAAACTGATTAGAATTCTATGAAGATTTTGGTAGCTGTGGTACTGTAGAAAAAAAGGAGTATATTTTTTTCTTTCTTTGACTTAAGGTCATGTAATTTAAAATTATGAAAACATTGGCTATATTATTTAAAACAACTAGAGATAGTGGAACTAATGGAGCCATGGTTTCCAAAAGAAATGGGAACATGCATTAAACAGACTCACATTGTAGAATTTATCTGGTTTATAATATTAATTTATGCTTTTCTTAGTTTAGCACGAGGAAAGATTATGGGGGAAAAAGGATAGGTAAACTGATATTCTAATTTCCATTCCACTATTGTTAATTTGGCCTCCTTTCAAAATCCTTTTACAGGATTAGCTTTCAAAAATAATGTCCAAGGATACTACAACTCTTACATCCACAAAAATAATGAAGCTTGTAAAGGCAATTGGAACACAGAGATATCCAGTGAAATCTTAGAGTCGTTTACTGATCTAATGTGATAAGGCATATCAATCTTAAACTATGAAAATTACACTGTCACTTTATTTCTCCAGATCTGCCTAGGAATAGCTCCCCCAAAGGATGGGGACTTGGAGAAAAACAAAATTAAATTCATTAAAATCTGTGAATTCAGCTTTGTTGGTTTTGTCTTACACATATGAGAAGATAAAAATCCAGCAAATATTTGTAGAACAAACATTTGTTATTTAGAAATGTTTATTCAAAAGTTCATTGCATATATGAGAAGTTGACAATAGTGCTCTGCTATTCTGATAGATGGGAGAGTCAATGAACATTTATTTCAACTAATATATTTGGTCATGCTCACATCACACTTCCCATCCCACCCCCACCATCCACCAAAAGACAAGCAAACAAACAAACAAACAAACCCAGAGAAAAGAAAATATATTTGTCTAAGTATAACATCTTTCCTGACACTGAGTGTATATTTCCCCCAAAGCCTTTAAATGTCTTGGCCTTGCTCTGTAATACTACTGCAGTTCTAGTTTGCTGAGACATAAGAAGATTCAGGAGGACTTCAGGGATCATAGAGATACTGGAGAAACAAAAGGCATAGAGAATAAATGGGCTAGAATATATGTGCGTTACATATTTTTAAAGAATTCATATTCTTTTTGCCTTGTTTTTTTTCTTTGACTTTGAAAAGACTTCTGCCTAGGAATTTTAAGACTCTTTGTACATGAGTGAAAAGACAGAAAAGGAGAAATGAGAATTGGTCCAGAGCTAATTTCTGCTTGCCCTACCAAGCCACAAAGTGTAAGAGTGGTGGCACACTAGGGAGAAGCTCTCAACAACTTTATCTAATCACTTTCATTTTCATCTTCTACCAAGGAGGGAAGAAAAGATGGCAGAAAAGGGGATAGAAATAAGCAAATATACAACTTTATCATAAGCTTTTATGTATTATTTTAATGTTGATTTGAGTTTGCAATGCTATTTTTTTTACTACTGCATTAGATTCTAAACTACTTGAAAGCAGCTTTATATCCCCAGTACTTGGCATGTGAGAACTTTGCAGAGCTGCACATTCACCTTTGGTGTACACCTTTATCCAACTTACACCGGAGGGTCCAAGAAGGGATAGTATGTGCAGTGACCACACCCTAGTAAAACCACCTCAGCAGACAGGCTGAAAGAGGCCAAGGGTAACCAAAAAGCCTCAAACCCATTCATGACTTAGGGGGATGTCTTTCCCAAGCATGTGAAGACTTACCCTGGCAGAATGGGTGGATGAGAACAATTCAATTGTCATGAAGGTGACTGAAGCAGGCACTACGGAGTGCTTAGAAGTTGGTTAAACATAGAAGATGCCAAGATCATCTGCTGCCTCCCTGGCCATCACCAGTCATCTTGACTTTTGTCTTGCCACTGAACTTTGATGACTCTGGAAGAAAGAGTGAGGCTCATGACATTGCGTAACTCAGATTGTGAACTTTCAGATTGATTGGAGAATTGACTTGGACCCTCCCTAATGAAATGAGAATTATTTAAATCTTTGGGCATAATCATCAATACTGGAAAAGATTACAACCCACATAACAAGTGTAACCACAGCGAAATACTGGATGTTTGAGGAAGTTCAAGCAAGAGATTTTGTATTTGGTAACTGAGATGAGAGCTACTTTGGCAAACAAGTACAGAAATATCCAAAGCTCCTGATTTTCTCCTTTGAGCTCAAGGGGCTGTGAGCAGTTGATGCACTTAAGTGTGAAGAAGAGAAAGTCCTTCATCTTCCCTCTGCTTGGATTCTTCAGAGTAACTGGGCTCAAGCCCAAATGCTCATAGAAAAAAGCTTTTGGCTTATGCCAAAACTTTCTTCTCAATACTTAAAGCTCCCTCTGGGTTATCTCACTAATGTATAAGTGGTGCAGACAATGTTGAATTGTGGCTAATCCAAACATAATTTATATTTTAGAATGTGCTTTGAATTTATGTTTGCATATAAACAGAGCTGCTATTATATGATTTCAGAATCCTTAAAGTAGAATAATGTAGTTAGGATGTGAAGTCCCAATTTTGTAGAAATGAAAGCTTCTCCATTTCTGTTTTTTGGAGCATTTCTCAGCTTCCCACCACATGGAGAAGATAGATGGCCTCTCTCAGACTGAAACCTGGAACTGGTTAAAGTTGAATATTCTCTTAATGGTATCAGAGTTTTCCTAGCTACTCAAGCATTCAATTTCAAGGCAGTTTGTGAGAGCTCCCTCTTCTTGAACTTCTACATTAGTCTATCACTAAGACCTAATGCTTTTATTACTATTTCTCAACTCCAGCACCTTCTTACCACTGCTATTTCTACTATATTAATTCAAAGTCTCATTATTTTCCTCTTTTTTTGGCATTAGTCATCAAAATAATCAACAACTAATATAATTTTCACTTTCCTTTTAAAAATGAAAAGTAATACCTTCTTTTTCATCACCATCATTTCTCAATATATGTCCCTATCCAGAGAAACATATCTTAAAGGAGGTATTTTAAAAAAAGGAAGACTGAAGTATGATTGTATGCCTAATGACTGGTGAAGTCAGTTAAGTGCTGCAAGATTGGAGAGAAAGGAAGAATCAACACAGGTTGGAATGATTGAATGAACTTGGAGACCTTGAGACCTTGTCTGTTTTTGGACCACAGTGGAGAGTCTATTAGTGCATATTTATTTTTCCCCTTCAATGTATTTAAAGCAAGGGTGGGGGAGAAGTGCTATTTCCTACCTAAAATTCCTAAGATATTCAAAAGAGTTTACTCTAATCTTTTCAATAATTACCACAATTTTTGTGCTACAATAGTTTTCACATGAAAGCCACCTTCATGTGGCAAACCCCAGTTTGCACAGGCAAGAGGCCCACTGATCCATTAGGCTATTTCCATCATTTTTGAGTACTTGAAAGACAGTAAATAAACTCTACAGCACATTTTAACTCATTTTCCAACAGTGATTGATCAATAACCTAAAAAAATTTGTTAAATGTGCCAAAGGAAAATAAAAATCTAAATGTACTTGGCTTGCCTTTATCTTATTTCCTAAGAGCAATGGCTGAAATGGAAAGAAACACAGGCTGAATAGTTTGCACATTGTTATGTCAATCATTCAGTAGTTTTGAATTTTTCCTGTTAAATATTCTATAACAGAGATGCCCTTGAGGTGCTTAACAAATGTTTGTTGATTAACTGAGTCCCTAGCTCCCTTCAATGTTATGTTTAAGACCTACCTCCTATATCAACCTTTTCCTGGTACCTTGCTCTCTCCTCTAGATCCTAGGGCCTCCCACTCACTAAATTATCTTGTATTTGTTTGGTTTTTAAATTATGTATATGTATATTGATTTATTTGTATACATGTTCTTCTCCCAGTAGAATGTCTTGTAACCTCTTTGAGGCAGACACTGCTATTTTTGTCTTGAATTGCCACATACAAAATTAGCAAGAGTAAGTGGTTTTAAGTTAACAAGATTATGGGATCATAGATATAGATCTGGAAGGGAACTTAGGAGACACCTAATCCAACACTTTCTTTCTACAGATGTGGAAACTGAGAAAGGTTAAGTAACTTAACAAGGTGGCACATTTAGTAAGTATCAGAGCTAAGATTTAAACCTAGAAAAAACTAAAGCACTGGGTTTAAATATCTAGGTTTAAATCTTTAAATCCAGTGCTTTTAGGTCTTTAGCTTGTGTACATACTGTTAAATAAAACTCTATAGCAATACAGCTTATTCATTGAGTTCCACATTTTTTTTCCTAGACCTTATAGAAAATCTTCTTTTTTTTAAAAAAAAAGTTTGATATATTTTGTTGTTGTATAACCTTTATGTACATATATTTATATGTTTATCTGTTTGTGTGTGTGTGTGTGTGTGTGTGAGAGAGACAGAGAGAGAGAGAG
>NW_027185890.1:5665819-5703620 GCF_028583685.1 Petaurus breviceps papuanus
AGAGAGAGAGAGAGAGAGAGAGAGAGAGAGAGAGAGAGAGAGAGATGTTTCTTCCCTTACCTAGGGAAATAACACTATAACATAGAAAAAAAAGAAATAATAATATTTTTAATTTAATTTAATTAATTTAATAATAATTAAAACATGGAAAGATTTGCATGAGATAATGAATAGCAAAATGAGCAGAACAAAGAGAATATTTGTACACAGCAATATAGTTTTAATAATGACTTTGGGTGAATGATATTTTGACTTATAAGTACCCAAATTAACTATAAAGGACATATGAAGAAAGATATTATTTACATCCAGAGAAAGAAATGATAAATGGAAGTATGTATAGAATAATTTTACTGTATTTGTGTGTGTGTGAGTGTGTGTGTGTGTGTGTGTGTGTGTGTGTGTGTGTGTGTAGTGGTAGCCATCTCTAGGGAAGGGGGGAGAGGAAAAAAATTTGCATGATAACTTTGGTGCATATTTAAAAGGAATAAAAAGTTATGCATAATAAATTTACAGTTTAGTGCGCAATCATCTTTTTTCTCAAATTCTTAAATCATTAATTGATGAACATTTATTTTCTAGTTTTTTGCTAATACAAAAAGTGATGCTATAAATATGCTGTAGTTCATGGGGCTTTTCTTGGTGCCTTTGATGTTCTTTAGGGGGCATATGCCTAGAGTTCTTTTATTGATTTTTCCCGCTTTTTTGGCCTTTTCACCAGTTTTTTGGGTTAAGGGTCGTTCTTTAGATTTGTTTGATTGTATTTGTCATAATATTGGTGATACCACTTAAATCATACCATCTCTGAACCTCAGTTTCCTCATCTGAAAAATGTGAATAATGGTAACACATCACACATTTGTTGTTATTCAGCCATTTTTTGGGGGGGGTTAATCTTACTTTAGTCAAACATATCATTCACTTAGTTCAGGGGAAAAAGTCAGCACCCTCAACTTCAGAACATGCAAACAGAAATTATAAGCAGACAAAAAAATAGAGAAAATAACGCAGTTCATTGGATCATCAGGGCTTTTAGCTGTCTGACCACTACATACCTACAGTATTAGTTACTACAGAGGGAAGCACCAACATCTGGGTTTTCAAAGCCGGGGAGCTCAACAGCTTTCCAGAGTCTCATCTGGTCAAATCACACAACTCTTCCCATAAGTGAAGCCCAAAGCAAAACCTCACATCTTCTCCAGGGTCGGAAGACATCACAAACTTTGTGACCCACTGCCTAAATATAAAGTAACAAAAGGTATGCTTTCCTGAAAAACAAGCCTCCACTAAGCAAGCCTCTCTTGTTCAAATTCCATAGACCTATTAAGGGGCAGTGAAGATCTTCAAATTCCTTTACCATTACAAGGTGTGTGTCTGCCCCTGGACAGATGCATTTTCTCCTACTGCTCCAGTAGGTTTGATGAAATATTAAATGGTGGGTGGGGGAAGAAGAGAGAAAATCTCTTTTCTCTACTGCCCTCTAGAACAAGTGAACCTCAACAAAAAGCTTCCAGTCAGGGGAATCTTCAACAGCTGAATGGTTTGCTCTTTTTACATATGGGCTATAGGGACAGGAATGATTCTCTCAGCTAAAAGTAAGATGTTTCCTTTGTGTTATTCACTGCTTTTATCCAATATCCAAAGTCCTATAATCCTCTAAAATTAATTAAAGAATTATTCATAGAGTGTGGTCACATTATAAGGAAATTTCTTTTTTTTAAATAGAATTTCTCTTTCTATCTCTTCCTGCTGGGTAATAATAATAATAATAATAATAATAAAGCAGCTAACATTTATATAGTGCTCAGTTAGTTGATGCAGTGAATAGAGTCCTGGGCATGGAGTCAGGAAGACTCCTCTTCCTGAGTTCAAATCTGGTCTCAGGTGCTTACTAGCCATGTGACCCTGGGCAAGTCACTTAACCCTGCTCACTTTAATTTTCTTTTCTTTTTTATTGGTCTGTCCTTTTTTTTTTTATTATTAATTTGCTCATTTCCTTTTAGTTTACAGGATTCAATTCCACAATTCCTTGAGTTTCCCCATGGTGGCTTATAGTCAAGTATAGGATCTGTAAATACTTTCACATTATACATTAGTCAGGTTATAAGGACGGATTGTACCAGCTGGAATGAAAAATGGTAAAGAGGACATAAAACCAAATAAGAGAAGGAAAAAGATCAGGTATTTTGCTTCCACCTGTATATAAACTTAGTTCTTTCTAGTTCTTTCTCTGGATGCACATATTTCTCTCCATCATGAGTCTTTTGGAATTGACTTATGTCACTGCATTGCTGAGAAGAGTCCAGTCTATCAAAGTTGGTCATCACACATAAGTTGTGTCTGTAATTGTGTACAAATTTCTTCTGGTTCTACTCTTCTCACTCAGCATCAGTTCTTTTAAGCCTCTCCAGGTAAACATGAAGACCATCTGCTCCTCGTTTCTTATAACACAATAGTATTCCATAACATGCATGTACCACAACTTGTTCAGCCATTCCCCAATTGATGGGCACACCCTTAATTTCCAATTCTTTGCTACCACAAAAAGAGCTGCTATAAACATTTTTGTACATATGGGTCTTTCTCTCATTTCTATGGTCTCTTTGGGATATAACCCTAGGAGTGGTATTGCTGGATCAAAGGGTATGAAAGTATTTATAGCCCTTTGGGCATAATTCCAGTTTGCTCTCCAGAAAGGCTGGATCAGTTCACAACTCCACCAGCAATGCATTAGTGTTCCAATTTGCCCACATCCTCTCCAGCATTTGTCATTTTCCTGTTTTGTTATCTTAGCCAATCTGACTGGTGAGATGTGGTACCTCAGAGTTGTATTGATTTGCATTTCTCTAATCAATAGTGAATTAGAGCATTTCTTCATGTGCTTATAGATAGCTTTAATTTCTTTCTCTGAAAACTGCCTGTTCATATCCTTTGACTATTTATCAATTGGGGAATGACTTGTATTCTTATAAATTTGAATCTATTCTCTGTATATTTTAGAAATGAGTCCTTTGTCAGAGACATAGGTTGTAAAGATTCTTTCCCAATTTCCCACCTCCCTCTTAATCTTGGTTACATTGGCTTTGTTTGTACAGAAACTTTTCAATTTCATGTAGTCAAAATTATCCATTTTACATTTTATAATGTTCTCTAATTCTTGTTTAGTCATAAAGCCTTTCCCTCTCCACAAGTCTGATAGGTAAACTATTCCTTGTTTTAGGAGACTGCTTATAGTATCAACCTTTATACCTAGATCACGCACCCATTTAGACTTGATTTTGGTATATGGTGTTAGATAATGGTCTATGCCCAGTTTCTGCCATACTATATTCCAGTTTTCCCAGCAGTTTTTGTCAAATAGTGAGTTCTTATCCCAAAAACCAGGGTCTGGAGGTTTATCAAACAATAGATTACTATAGTCATTGACTTCTGAATCTTGTGTGCCTAATCTATTCCATTGATCCACTCCTCTATTTCTCAGCCAATACCAAGTAGTTTTGATGACTGCTGCTTTATAGTACAGATTGAAATCTGGTATAGCTAGTCCACCTTCCCTAGCATTTCTTTTCATTAATTCCCTTGATATTCTGGACCGTTTATTCTTCTAAATGAATTTTGTTACTACTTTTTCTAGCTCTATAAAGTAGTTTTTATGGTAAATTAATTGGTATGGCACTAAATATATAATTTAATTTAGGTAAAATTGTCATTTTTATTATATTAGCTCGACCCAGCCATGAGCAATTGATATTTTTTTCCAATTAGTTAGCTCTGACTTTATTTGTGTGAAAAGTGTTTTGTAGTTGTGATAATATAGGTCCTGGGTTTGTTTTGGCAGGTAAATGCCCAAATGTTTTATAATGTCTAGAGTAACTTTAAATGGGATTTCTCTTTCTATCTCTTGCTGTTGAATTTCATTGGAAATATATAGGAATGCCGAGGATTTTTGTGGGTTTATTTTATATCCTGCAACTTTGCCAAATTTTTTTATTGTCTCAATATACTTGATTCTCTAAGTATATCATCATATCATCTGCAAAGAGTGATAGCTTGGTCTCTTCTTTGCCCAATTTGATTCCTTTGATTTCTTTTTCTTCTCTAATTGCTACTGCTAACATTTCTAGTACCAGATTGAATAAGAGGGGTGATAGTGGACACCCTTGTTTCACCCCTGATCTTATGGGAAATGCTTCTAGCTTCTCCCCATTACATATAATACTTGCTGATGGCTTTAAATAGATGCTACCTATTATTTTAAGGAAGGCTCCATTTATTCCTATAATTTCTAATGTTTTTTAATAGGAATGGATGTTGTATTTTGTCAAAAGCCTCTTCTGCATCTATTGAGATGATCATGTGGTTTCTGCTAGTTTTATTGTTGATATGATCAATTATACTGATGGTTTTCCTAATATTAAACCATCCTTGTATTCCTGGAATAAATCCTACCTGATCAAAGTGTATTATTCTTGATATAAGTTGCTGTAATCTTTTTGCTAGTATTTTATTTAGAATTTTTGCATCTATGTTCATGAGGGAGATTGGTCTATAATTTTCTTTCTCTGTTTTATCTCTTCCTGATTTAGGTATCAGTACAATATTTGTGTTATAAAAAGAATTTGTTAGGACTCCTTCTTCACTAATTTTCCCAAATAGTTTGTAGAGCATTGGAATCAATTGTTCTTTAAATGTTTGATGGAATTAACTAGCGAATCCATCTGGCCCTGGAGATTTTTTCCTAGGGAGCTGACTGATGGCTTGTTCAATTTCTTTTTTCTGAGATGGGATTATTTAAGTAATTTACTTCCTCTTCAGTTAACCTGGGCAACTTGTATGTTTGTAAATATTCATCCATTTCCCTAAGATTGTCAAATTTACGTGCATACAATTGGGAAAAATAATTCCTACTTATTGTTTTGATTTCCTCTTCATTGGAGGTAGATTCACCCTTTTCATTTTTGATACTCATAATTTGGTTTTCTTCTTTCTTTTTTTAATCATATTGACTAAGGGTCTATCAATTTTGTTGGTTTTTTCATAAAACCATCTCTTGGTTTTATTTATTAATTCAATAGTTTTCTTAATTTCAATTTTATTAATCTCTCCCTTTGTCTTCAATATTTCTAATTTAGTATTTAATTGGGGATTTTGAATTTGTTCTTTTGCTAGGTTTTTTAATTGCATGCCCAATTCGTTGAGCTCCGTTTTCTCTAATTTAATCACGTATGCACTCGGATATAAAACTTCCCCTAAGAACTGCCTTTAATGCATCCCACAGATTTTGGTATTTTGTATCATTAATATCATTCTCTTGAATGAAATTACTGATTGTTTCTATAATTTCTTTTTTGACCCACTCATTCTTTAGGATTAAATTGTTTAATTTCCAATTAGTTTTTAGTCTGTCTTTCCCTGGCCCTTTATTGCATATAACTTTTATTGCATACTGATCTGAGAAGGATGCATTTAATATTTCTGCCTTACTGCATAGAATTGTGAGGTTTTTATGCCCTAGAACATGGTCAATTTTTGAGTATGTGCTATGAACTGCTGAGAGGAAAGTATAATCTTTTTTATCCCCATTCAGTTTTCTCCAGAGATCTATCATACCTATCCTCTCTAAAATTCTGTTCACCTTCTTAACTTCTTTCTTGTTTATTTTGAGGTTGGATTTATCAAGTTCAGAGAGGGGGAGATTAAGGTCTTCCACTAGTATAGTTTTGCTATCTATTTCTTCCTGTAATTCCTTTACCTTCTCCTCTAGGAATTTGGATGCTACAACACTTGGTGCATATATGTTATTGCTTCATATATATATGATATTGCTTCATTCTCGATGGTGCCTTTTATCAGGATATAGTTTCCTTCCTTATCTCTTTTAATTAGGTCAATTTTTGCTTTTGCTTTATCTGAGATAAGGATTGCTACCCCTGCTTTTTTTTTTTACTTTAGCTGAGGCATGATGTATTTTATTCCAAACTTTTACCTTTACCTTGTGTGTATCCCTCTGTTTCAGATGTGTTTCTTGTAAACAGCATATTGTAGGATTATGGTTTCTAATCCATTATGCTCTCCATCTCTGTTTTATGGGAGAGCTCATTCCATTCACATTTACAGTTATGATTGTTATCTGTTTCTTTCCTTCCATCCTATTCCTGCCCCTGTTAATGTTCATATTTTCCCTCCTTTTTCCCTTCCCCCCCTTAGTAGTTTTCCTTTTGACCACCGCTTCCTTCAGTGTCCCCTTTTCAGCCCCCCTCCCTTTTCCTCCCCTTTCCCCTTACTACTTCCCTCCCTACAAACCACTCCCACCCCCCTTTTGTAACCCTTTTCCCCTCCTACTGCCTGTAGATTATTTTTATACTTAATGAAGTATGCTATTTCTTCTTCGCATCAAGAGTGACAGGAACAAATCTCATGCGATGCTCCTCTACCTCCCTTCTTTCCCTCTAAAATGATACTTTTTGCGTTTCTTCTCCATAGAGTCCTATGCTTAACTGGTTGTTATTCCCTCCTTGTACCAGAACCAATGAGGGAAAAGCTCATATGCTTTCCAACTCCCTCCCTTTTTTTCCTCTGCTATACAGTTTTTATGCCTCTATGTGTGGCATAATTTACCTTTTTCCACTTCAACCATTCCCTTTCTTCCATTGCAGTCCCTTTGTAGCCCTCAATAAGTTTTAAATCATCATTTTGTGTATTTTATAGTCATACCCTCTACTTGTCTATAACCAGTTTGCTCTTATCAAATAGCAGGGTGTGTGTGTGTGTGTGTGTGTGTGTGTGTGTGTCCTCCTTGTTTACCTTTCTAAGTCACTGTTGCATCTTGTAATTGGAGGTTGAATTTTCCATTGAGTTCTGGCTTTTTTTTATTCAGGAAGGTCTGGAACTCTGTTATATTGTTGAATGACCATCTGTTTGCCTGAAAGAATATGCTCAGTCTCTCTGGGTATGTGATCCTTGGTTGTAACCCGAGCTCTTTTGCCTTCTGGAAAATTGTATTCCACTGTCTCTGATCTTTCAGTGTAGAGGCTGCCAAATCCTGTGCAATCCTCACTGTGGACCCTTGATATTTGAATTGTTTCTTTTTGGCCACTTGAAGTATTTTCTCTTTTATCTGGTAGTTCTGGAGTTTGGCCACAACATTTAGAGGACTTTTGAGTTTGGGATCCCTTTCAGCAGGTGTCCAGTGGATTCTCTCAATTTCTATTTTACCCTCAGGTTCTAGTATCTCAGGGCAGTTTTCCTTAACGAGCTCTTGGAGAATGTTATCCAGGCTCATTTTTTCATCATAATTTTCTGGTAGGCCTATGATTCTCAGATTATCTCTCCTGGATCTGTTTTCCAGGTCAGTTATTTTTCTTTGAGGTATTTTACCTCGTTTTCTAATTTTTCATTCTTGTTGTTTTGCTTGACTGATTCTTGGTTCCTCATAGAGTTATTTGTTTCCATTTGGTTAATTCTAGTCTTTAGCAAATCATTTTCCTTGGTTAATTTTTGAAGCTCCTTTTCCATATCATACACTTTTCTTTTTAGAGAGATGTTTTCCTCATTATAATGTTTTTCTAATTCTGCTATTTTTGTTTTGAGAGAATTATTCATCTTGTCTTCTATCTCTCTCATTTTTTTTCAAAGTTCCTTTTGATCTCATCTAGGAGAGCCTTCTGTGCTTGGGACCCTGTTGAAGTTTCAGCTTTGGGTTTGGAGTCCACATTGTCTCTCTCTGAGGTTGGTTCCTCCCTCTGAGGATAGTAGGACACCAAAATCTTTGTCTTTGTAGTCTGCTTTCTACCCATTTTGAGGCATGGTCCTAGCCATGCCCTTCCTCTAGGATCCCAAGCCTTTACTGTAGAGGGTTTTGCCCTGGGGCAAGAATTACTTTGTTTTCAGGGTCAGAGGGCCATTTTTCAGTTGTTTCTAACTCTTCATGATCCCATTTGGGGTTTTCTTGGCAAAGGAACTAGAGAGGTTTGTCATTCATTTTTCAGCTCTTTTTGCAGATGAGGAACTGAGCCAAATAGGGTTAAGTGACTTGCACAGGATCACATAGCTAACAGCTTTCTCAGACCGAATTTTAACCCAGGAAGACTCATCTTCCTGACTCCAGCCCTGGTACTCTTATCCACTGTGCTACCTAACTGCACACTTATCACATAAGATTTCTATAATTCTCAAATGAGATAATGAATGTAAAGTACCATGAAAATGCAAACTCATTATTATTACTACTAATCTTCCACTGACCCAAGCAATTCTGAATAATATTCAGCTTCACATGGTGTAGATGATTACATGAATTTAAAAGCAGCCTGGCAGGAATGTAACCCACTCTCTAGGATGGTCAGTCATCTTTAGGTTAGCTGCAGGGAATCATCTTTCTAAAAATATCAGGCAAGGTTCTAAGCTGCAACTCCCATGATACTACTGACAGCTCATGCTGCCCATACATTGAGTTGAATTGGAAAAATCATTGACTCCTGTAGTGTTTGAATTTCTCTAGAGAGTTTTCTTGTGTGCTATGAAAACTAATTTGGAGTACAAGACTAGACTAGATCTTAAAGAGCTTTCTGGCACCCTGTGGATTATACAGGCAGTCACTCTGTCACCAGAGACAGGTGTGACCCCAAAAAGTTAATAGTGCCTTAAAAAACCTCTTTGGGGAATGATAACAAACTTGTTGAAAATAGTATTCATTTATTTGTTAGTTTTAGTTTTGTTCACTTTAGTTTTGGGCATCCCACTTTAGTTTTGTTCACTATTAGGATGTAGCAGTCACCATTTTCTCCAGGTTTGGCCAAAAAGTAGGTGACATTAAGTTACTGACACTTAGAAGTACTAATTAATCCTGTTGCTCATAATATTTTTACAATGACTTTTTGTATTTAAACAGAAAGGAAAGTTTTTGGCCAACTGAATAAGAAGATAGATAGGTATGCCTATGAGATATTTAGGGGCAGCAAGGTGGAGCAGTGGATAGAGTGATGGTTATGAAGATTGATCTTCATATAGCCTCAGACATTTGCTAGCCATGTGACCCTGGCCAAGTCACTTAATGCAATTTTACTCAGTTACTCATCTGCAAAATGATCTAGAGAAGGAAATGGCAAACCACTTTAGTTACTGTGCCAAGAAAACCCCAAATGGGGTCATGAAGAGTTGGACACGACTGAACAACAAAAATGAGCTATTTAAACGATGACAAACAATTTGAGAGAGATATTAGCGTAGACCTGATACATGAAAACTTGGGGGGAAAACTACTAGAAAAACATTAGACTGGATGATATACTAAAAGTAAAATGGTATATAAATGTCAGCCTTTAGAAGTTTTTGTTTCTGCTGTTGAGTTGTTTCAGTTACATACAACTTTCCTTGATTACATTTGGGGTTTTCTTGGTAAAGATACTAGAATGTTTTGTTGTTTCCTTCTCCAGCTCATTTTAAAGATGAGTAACTGAGGCAAACAGAGATAAGTGACTTGTCCAAGGTCACATAGCTAGTAAATATCTGAGACTCTGTTTGAACTCAGGTCCTCCTGATTCCAGGGTTAGCACTCTATCCACTGTCATTAGAGGTAATACTAATCATAATATTAATGCCAATATTACATTATTATGTCAGTAGTGGCAGAAGTAGCATCAATAATAATTATAATATGCATGAATTGAAAATAGACATACAAGAAGGTATTTTTCACTATTAGAATGCTTCACATTGGGGGCAGCCAGGTAGCACAGCGAGTAAGAGCACTGGCCCCAGGGTTGGGATGACCTAGGGATCGAATCCGGGCTCAGGCACTTAGCACCCACCCAGAAACACCTGGCCATATAACCTTGAGCAAGTTACTTAACCCCAATTGCTTAGGGGTGACCAGGTGGCTCACTGAGTAAGAGCACCGGCCCCAGGATTGGGATGACCTGGGGATCACATCCGGGCTCAGATACTTAGCACCACACCCAGAAATAACTGTCCGTGTAACCTTGAGCAAGTTACTTAACCCCAATTGCTTTAAAAAAAAAAAGAATGCTTCACATTTTTGATGGACCTATAAAAACTATTCATTTACAACATGAATTACTTCATATCATAGATTCTTTGTATCGAGTATTGGGAAAATATCTCAAAGTTTACTTAGGCTAACCCACTCATTTTATAGATCAAGGTTTCCCCTAAGCCCTAGAAAGGAAAGGTTATTCAATACACTTAACAAAATCCCAGACAGTATCTGAACTCGTATCTTCTGACTTCAGAGTGAGTTTGCTTTCCCAACCCATGCTGACACACCAGTAGAAAACTAGTCCATGCAAATCTAAATTTTCTCTGTTACCCTGACTGAAAAGCAAGTGGGAAGTCTAATAAAGAAAGTGAATAAGTTCTCTAAAGAACTGACAGACAGGGCCTGGTGCTAGGGTGCTGTCAATGGCTACATTAAAATTCTACTGCCATTTTGGCAATAAAGTCTAATTTAAGGGCATCTAGGCAGTGCAGTGAATAGAGCACCAGCCCTTGAGTTAGGAGGACCTGAATTCAAATCCGGCCTCAGACATTTGACACTAGCCATGTGACCTTGGTCAAATCACTTAACCCCCATTGCCTTGCCTTCCCCCCTCCAAAAAAATGAATTCTAATCTCTTACATAATCATTATACTTGAATTTGCTGCCCACATGGTAACTGAGAGTCAGTATGGCCTGGGCATCCCATTTACACTCTCTGACCCTCATTTACCTCATCTCTGAAAACAGCAATACTTGTAATACATACTTATTCACAAATCAGATGATGTAAAGCATTTGGTAAACTTTAATTCATGAGATAAATGTCAGTTATTATTATGTGTCACCTACAGGTAGAATCACTGGAACCTGGGTCTAGTGACTCAGTCAATCTTATATTCATTGAAATTGGTTTGTCTAGTAGTCAGCCAGTAGCATGTATGGTTAAGAAGAACTGAATAATTCTAAGCAGTTTGGATAACTTTTGTATAGAATTTCAGATAATGTTTGAGCCCTAAACTTCTAGAAACAAACACTGTTAAAGACAGAGGATACACACATACATATACATACACATACTCATAGTGTAATTAACTATGTGTGTATGTGTATATGCATATATGACTCTATACACACATAAATGTATATGTGCATGTATATATACATATACACAACCCTCTCTATACACACATATACACGCATACACATAGACACATATATACATTATTGTGTGTGTGAAATACATATGTATACACACATGACTAGAAATGGAGAGCTAGAAGACTACAATGGAATTTACTAATCATTTAGCTTAACCCTGTCCCTTTATATTCAGTGAAAATGAAGCCTAGAGGGGGGTGGAGCCAAGATGGTGGAGTAGAAGCACAACCTCTCCTCGGCTTCTGCTTCTACCTTCCCCAATCCATGTAAAAAGGTGACTCTTAACAAACTTGGGAGCTGCAGAACCCACAAAAATACATAGAGAAGCTAACCTCCCGCTGAGGACATCCTGGCAGGCTGGCAGGAATCCAGCTCAGCGCTCTGGGAGCTGAGCCCAGCCCCAAGCAGAGGCTTTAGACCCAGGGCAGGCCTGACCAGCCACCTGCCTGGAGGGCAGATCAGCAGCAGCTGTGGCTTTTTCTAGATTTATCAACACATAGATATGAAGGACAAAGTAAGATGTCAGTGCAGTCTGGACTTTGGGACCCAGAAAGTGGGAGTGCGTGGCTTTTGCCCCCTCGCACCCCCCCACCTGGGGCGAGAAGCTGCTGAGACATTGGCACAGCTAGCCAGCGTCAGGTGGCAGCTTCAGCTCCTGTCCTGCAGAGTGTAGGGGGACCAAGCACCAGTCTGAGGGGTAATCGCTCTTGCTTTAACCTGCTTGGATCTGGAATGCAGTCTAGGGTGGAGGTCCTGGGGTGTGTGTCCAGCTTGCCAGAGCATGTGGAGACCTCAGAGAGGGCACCCATCTAATACCTCCAGCAGCTGAAAAAACCCCAGCATTTGGGACGAAAGCTCCCCTGTCTGGTGGCCAAGTCCTACTGTGGCAAAAAACCCAGTGGTCAAGTGACTGAGGGGTGACATGACCAGGCAAAGGAAACAAAGCAGACAGAAGATTTCAACATTACACTCCTATTTTTGGGGACAAAAAGGAGCAAAGCATGGAACAGGAGGAAGACAGTGAAGTCAGAACTCCTGCACCAAAAGCTTCAAAGGAAAATACAAGCTGGTTACAGGCCATAGAGGACCTTAAGAAGCAGATAAGAGAAGTGGAGGAAAAATTGGGAAGAGAAATGAGAACGATGCAAGAAAATTATGAAATGAGAGTCAACAGCCTGACTGAGGAAAATAATACCTTAAAAAACAGACTGACTCAAATGGCAAAAGAGGCTCAAAAAGGAAATGAGGAGAAGAATGCCTTAAAAAGTCAAATTTGCCAGATGGAAAAAGAATCTCAAGAGCTCACTGAGGAGAATCATTGCTTCAGAATTAGATTGGAGCAAATGGAAGCTAATGACTTTATGAGAAATCAAGATGCTGTTAAACAGATCCAAACAAATGAAAGAATAGAAGGCAATGTGAAATATCTCATGGGAAAAACCACTGACCTGGAAAATAGATCCAGGAGAGATAATTTAAAAATTATTGGACTACCTGAAAACCATGATCAAAGAAAGAACCGAGAAATCATCCTCCAAGAAGTTCTCAAAGAAAACTGCCCTGATGTTTTAGTACCAGAGGGCAAAATAGAGGTTGAAAGAATCCGCCAATCACCTCCTGAAAAAGATCCCAAAAAGAAAACTCCTAGGAATATTATAGTCAGGTTCCGGAATTCCCAGATCAAGGAGAGAATATTACAAGCAGCCAGGATGAAACAATTTGAATATTGTGGAAGCACAATCAGGATAATTCAGGATCTGGCAACTTCTACACTGAGGGATCAAAGGGCTTAGAATATGATATTCCGGAGGTCAAAGGAGCTGGGATTAAAACCAAAACTGAGTATCATGTTTCAGGGGAAAATATGGTCATTCAGTGGAATAGAGGACTTTCAAGCATTCTTGCTGAAAAATACAGAGTTGAATAGAAAATTTGACATTCAGATACAAGAAGCAAGAGAAGCATGAGAAGGTAAACAGGGAAAAAAATCATAAGGAACTTATCAAAGTTGAACTATTAACATTCCTACATGGAAAAAAAATATTTGTAGCTTACAAAATTTCTCAGTAGTTGAAGGGAATAGAAATATATATATATTTCTATATATGAAGGTATATGGGCATATGAATACATATGTGAATGTGTGTATATATGTTTGCAGTTATATATAGATAGAGGGCACAGGACCAATTTAACATGAAGGGATGATACTTAAAAGGTGAAATTAAGAGGTGAGAGAGGAATATAATGAGAGGAGATGGGGAGAGACAGATTAGGGTAAACTATCTCATACAGAAGAGGCAAGGCAAAATGGTTACAATGGAGGGGAAGAATAGAAAGGCAAAAGGGAATGGGTCAATCTTATTCCCGTTGAATTTGGCTTGAGGAGGGAATGAAATACACACTAAATAGGGTATCTCACCGTCCATGAGAGTAGGGGGAGAAGGGGGTGAGAGGGGGATGATGAAAGGGAGGGCAGGCTGGGGGGGGAGGGAAGTTGGAAGCACCCACTTTTGAAAAGGGACGGGATCAAAGTAGAGAGTAGAACAAGTGGGAGGTGGGATAGGATGGAGGGAAATATAGTCAGTCTTCTACAATATATGTACTATGTTATTTTTGTTTTGCATTAGCCACACATGTACAACTTATACTGAACTGCTTATCTTCTCAGTAAGGGTGGGTGACAAGGAAGGAAGGGAATGAATCTGGAATTCAAAGTTTTAAAATCAAATATTCAAACATATATATATATACATATATATATATATATACTATTATTAATACTATTTTACATGTAATTGGGAAATAAGATATACATGCACTGAGGCATAGAGATCCACTGGAAAAGTAGAAAGGGGTATGGGAGAAAATATGGGAGAGAGCAGATTGGAGGAGGGGATACCCTGTGGGACTGCTATTTTGGGGCGGTGGGTAGGGGAAAAATGGGGAGAAAATTTGTAACTCAAAATCTGGCAGAAACGAATGATGTAAATCAGAAGTTAATACAGCATTAAAAAAAAAAGAAAATCAAGCCTAGAGAAATTAAGAATTTAGGGTCATATAGTAAATGCCTAAGTTGGATTTTCAACTCAGGTCCTCTGATGTCTAATATCTAAAGTCCAAACTCCTCCACTACACCAGAGCATCCATACGTTTGAGAAGAAGTCAGAAACAATACTAGGTTCTGTAAACAGGAGCTTTTCAGGTTCAAGCTGAAGAACAATATGTACATATGCATAATATGGATGGAAACTGTGGCCCTTTTAACACCACCCCCATGGGGAGATAGAAATCAGAAAATATCTCTTCACAACAAAGAACAATGACATGAGCAAGAGAAGTTGATGGGGCACAAAGCAACACATTAGGCTTAAAAGGGGATGCCTCTAACTTGGAGGATGCCAGCTAGGATCTTAGTAGAATTTTATAATGTAATGAAGGTAACCACAGAGTCCTTTGGTAGAATATAATGCCTACATCCATGTGTATAGCCATTAACATCCTGGAGGGAGGTTTTCATAAATATAGTTTAGTAAGTCATGACCCCTACTCCTCTTCTCTCCCCTCCCACTTAGTGACCAAGAAAATGTGATGAATCAGAAGCTGGAAAATCAACTGGGAAAAAAGCCCAAACTAAATAGAACAAAAGGGAAACAAAGGAATAGCAGCAGTTGCATTTCTAAGCAGTAGGGTGGGGGAAGCCAACTTGTTTAGATTTCCTGGGCACAGTTGCAGATATGCTCAGTATTGGCCTTTACTTACTTTCTTGGAGTGGGTAGCATTGTTGAGGAAAAGCCAAACTGTTTCCCTATTAATGGGAAAAAGCTACACAAAACAAACTTGATTGGTTCAAGGGCTCACTGCTGAATGAATTAGGAATTGAGAGACTGCTGTGACTAGTTCTAAAGAAATTATTGTTT
Organism: Petaurus breviceps papuanus; assembly: GCF_028583685.1. NCBI lineage: Eukaryota > Metazoa > Chordata > Mammalia > Diprotodontia > Petauridae > Petaurus > Petaurus breviceps. The sequence goes on from NW_027185890.1 coordinate 5,680,895, forward strand.
TTTTCCTCTGCATTGCCCCAAATCTTAAGGGTATTTAGGTTGTGCTTGTAGTAATGGGACCTTGCAATCGTCTTGCTTATTGAGGGCACCATGGAGTGTTTCTTTTCCTTTAGTATGCATTTGGGAGCTTTTTCAAATTAAATATCCATGACGTGTCAGGATCTACTTCAGAGGCAACAGAAGAAAATGAAGACTGAAGAAATGGAAAAGCTCTTTGTAACCTAATGAGCAACTGGGATGCTCATCTCCACTCTCCCACCCAGTTAGTTTGACACCATAATGTTGCTAAGACCTGTGGAGTATGTTAAACAACATATACCCTGAACCTTTTCTCTAGACCTCCACTGCTAAGGTGAACCTTTACTTTTTTAAAAAGAACTTTTCCTTGGTACTCCAACTAGTATTTCTGTATTACCACAAGTAAATGAAAAGTTTCCTGAAAGTTTTGGTATTCCACTGGAGGACCAACAGGGATTTTCCAGTTCTTAATCTTTCCATTCCTTAAAAATATATATTTTTTTAATGTTGAAGACTTCAGCAACAAATGGTATGTGAACTTGGTCTTATTTTCCCTTGTCACCTTGCTCATACCATCCTTTACTCATTTTAATGGTTCATTGATGTCCTGGAAATTTAGTTTATATGTAGGATATATTTTCCTTACCATAATCTTTTGGTTTGCATTAACTGAGTTAATGAATTCCAAGGAAATGTATATTCTTTCGAACTTATATTCTAAGCAACTGTGGCTTCCTTGGTATGGGCACTGACTTTCCTCATACATTCACAACCCTTAAGCCAAGCTGATGGAGATCCACTGCTATCTTAGCTAGCTGAGTGTTCAGATATTAGACAGACATTCAAACCCCACACCTAGACTTAAATCCTCTCTTTGTTTATGTTCCATGGACATTGTCTTCAAAGATCCAAGGCCATTTGCAAACCATGATGGGGCAACTGAACAAGATTTTGTAGAATGAAGGGGAATTATATGCTCATGGCATATCATTCTGAAGTTAACGAACATAGACAAAATTGTGAATAATAATTATGATGATGATAGACTAGAAATGAGTATGGCTTCCAAGTCAAAAAAGAATTAAGGTCAAAATTTTTTATTAGTTACTTAACATACAAGAAAAGCATTAAATTAAATTACTATAATGGAAAGTATCATGCAAAGTTACTTCATCAAAAGGAAACTTTCTTCCATAGTATCAAAATGTCATTTGGACTCAACGAGTCCAACTTTGTTGACAAGTACCAAGAAAAATAGAAACTGAATTATTTGAATTTGAATCTGAAGGGACAATCAAAACAGTGGATGAAGGCAAAATTAATAAGCTCTTTACCTTTTCTAGGCAAGACACAGGCTCTCAAGGAGAAAGCTGGGTCTGGGAATGTCAAGGCATTTATTAGCATCTTGAAAGAGAACCTAAATGGAAAAGAATATGATTAAAGTGATTAACAACAATGAAAATCCCATCTAAAAGTATACCTTTGTATACTTTTGTATGTATGTATGCAAAATAATAGATTTGGAAAGGATCCTAACTAAAACCAATACATTATTAATGAAATACAGTGCCTAATTTTCCCCAAGGTGGCTACATTAGTAACATCTTATTTCAAAGGATGGATAGAACTTATAAAAATTCTTAAAGCACATGACAAATGGGTTAAAATTTATGGAAATATACTTGGAACAAATATACAAAACTTGGCAATAGTAAAAATTGACATTAGGCAAATGCCACTGTCAAATGTAAACAAAAAAAAATCAAAAGTCTTTTACCCTCAAGTAAATTCTATGAAGTATTCAACATCCATGACTGAAAGCAAGGGCCCTACATGATAAATATTTCCGTGAAGTCTTTCAGAAATTTGTCAACAATGAAGTGTAAAATAAACAGCAGAGTCAAATGAATTTCTTTATGGAAACATTGTTTATACTATCAGAACAAGGTTATTGCCACCAGAAATTGGGGGTGGGGATATATTTAAAGTGATCAATGGAAATCTTTCATAAAGATGTCAAGAAGTAATAAGACCCTATATACATTGGCTTTCCTTTTAGTAGCAAATTCCTTCAGAATGGTCTTTCTCAAGAACTTGGCAAAATGCCTGGTAAATATGAAGGGTTTAAAAATGCTCTGTTTTCTGTCTGTCTGTCTGTCTGTCTATCTATCTATCTGTCTGTCTGTCTGTCTATCTGTCTATCTACTTACGTACCTACCTATCTATCTACCTCTCCATCTATCTTACTTGAAATTTACTGAGGATGCTTCAGGGAGCCTACAGAAACTGAACTTATATTTTAATAATGCATTTAATTAAAAAAGTTATTTTACCTATCTGTGTAATAGTATGCAGAGCTTTATAAAATTATGAGGACAAGAGAACAACTTGTCCCAGGACTATTTCTATCTGATTTTATCATTCTATGTAATAAGAGATATTTCTTTAGAACAAGAGCCATATTTTCTTTTTTATAAAATATTTTTTTAAATATTTTCTAATTAAATGTAAAATTTAAAAACGTCTAAAATTTTCAGTTTCAAATTCTCTCTCTCTTGTTTCTCTTTCCAACTTAAGAAGGCAAAAACTTTGACTTTTATTATACATGACATCAAGCAAAACATTTCTGTATTAATTATGTTTCAAAAGAAAACAAATAAAATAAAACAATTTTTAAAAAAATAAAAAAGGCTTCAATCTGCATTGAGTCCATCAGATCTCTCTCTGGAAATGAATAGCATTTTTTTTTCATCATGAATCATTTGGAATTGTCTTGGATCATTGTCTTGATCAGAGTAGCTAAGTCTTACACAGATGATCATATTTAAAATATTGCTGGTACTTTGTTTATATGCGTCTGCTTACTTCCCTTTGAAAGAGTTAACATACTTAGAAGGAAAGATAATGAGTTCTGTTTTAGACATCTTGGATTTAAGATGTCTACTGGACATTCACATTGAGATGTCTGAAAGGTAGATAGACATGTAAGATTGGAAGTTAGCCAGAGTTTGGTGCAGAATAGGTAGATTTGAGAATTATCAGCATAAAGGCATTAATTAAACCTGTGGGACCTAATAAGATCACTAATGAAGTAGTCTAGAGGAAGAAGAGAATAAAAGAGAGGCCAGAATAAAACCTTGAGGGAGATCAATGATTGGAGAGAATGATAATGGAAGAAGATTTAGCAAAGGACACAGTAAAAAAAAAAAGTAGTCAGATAGGTAGGGGGAGAACCAGGAATGAGTGCTATCCTGAAAACCCAGAAAGAAGAGAGTATTAAGGCAAGGGTGATCAACAGTATCAAAACCCGCAGAGAGATCAATGAGGTTTGAGTACTGGCTATTGGATTTGACAACTAAGGGATCATTCATTTTGGAGAGAGCAGTTTTGGAAGAAAAATAAGGTCAGATGCTTTATTATAAGAGGTTAAGGATTCATACACAGGGGAGAGAATGTTGAATCACCTATTGGGGATGGTCTTTTTGAGAAATTTAGCTTCAACGGGCAGAGAGGATATCATCCAAGTTGGGGAGGTTTGGTCAAATAAAGGAAGGTCAACAAGGTGCTTTTTGCTTTTTTTGCTTTGAGATTGTGAAAGACATAGAGTTATCCCCAAAACACAAGCCATTTGGGTTCTGATGAAGAAATTGATTAAGTTAACATTAAAAGTGATATAACTGCTCATATGTGTATATAAAAATATAGGGTGACATAGAATTATGGGCTACAACTATTCAAAACTACCATGCTGATCACCATGATTGGACAGCAGCTGAGTGAGTGGTATTCTTTCATGTTCTGGAACCATAAAAAAGCAAAATATATCATAACAAAATAGAAGCACTATACCTGTTGGAAATACTTTTGGTACATATGGCACTGACCACTCTATGAGTGTGTATGAAATAGATTAAAGATATGAATTCTTTATTATGTGTAGATATTATATTATAAACAATTGGAAACATAGCTTACCATCTGTAGGAAGGACTTCATGCTGCTTTTGTTAAATGATATCCTCAGCTCCAATTTATACAACAACATATTCTGTATTAATGTAACACAAACATGAAACAAGTGTGCATTTCTAAATTAAATATGAACAGAAATTGAGGAAATGTTTAAACCCAAAGAGGAAAAAGCCAAAAAAATTGAAGACATTGAAAATTTATGTGATGACACAGAAGTGCTACCTAAATAATTAAATAGGTGTGCCAGATCATCCAAATATCTTGAATTATTTTGAAAAGATTAGCATATGTTATGCAATATAAATATAATGGAATACTATCATACTGCAAGGAATTAAGAGTTTCAGAAAGACCTGGGAATAATTGGATTAAATGATTCAGAGTGAAGTGAGGAGAACCTGGCAAACAATGATTAGTATCTCAATGTAATGAAAGATTTGAGAATTATTATTGATACAATAATCAAGCATTATTGCAGAGGGATGTTGATGTGGAAGCTACCAAATCTCCTGACAACAAAAATGATTATTTGTTATTCAAATGAGTCATATTATTGAATGATGCCAAGGTGAGATGGTGTTTTTCTTGACTATGTTAACATGTTATAAGTGCTTTGTAGTTCTTTTTTTCCTCCTTGGGATGATGTAGAGATGTAGGACCAATGAAAAATGTTAAATAATTTTTGAGGCTTTCTAAAGAAGATGGCATAAAGAAGAATAGATTTTCAAAGCACCTTTTTTTTGGTGTTTGACCCTAAAATATAACTGATTAGGTATGCAAGAAATATTTCAAAAGAAACACATTTTTTGTTCACCACATATGAATGAATTCAATAGTATTTCAGTATCTCCACACAACAGGAAATATTGCAGCTGTTGCCATGTTAAAGACCATAGCAGAAATGGTGGAGATATGTAGGCGTATGAAAGAAAGGCAGAAAATACTACCATCTATTGAAGACCTGAGAAAAATAATATCAATATCTGACTTGTATGTTCACTTAAATTTAATGTAAATGGATGATATCAAGTTATATAAATACAGTGGAAAACATTAAATAGTTTATAATGTGGAAACAATGCAACCAGAATAATATTGAAGCTCAATAAATGTAAAATTCTTAATGTGTACCAGTGAAGAACTGAGGATAAAAACTTTAAAACTGAGTCTAGAGGTCAAATTCAGTCACTTAATGAAGGATATTACATAAAGAGACAAAATGTATGTGTTCATATATGTATCTCATTTTCTATCAACAAGATGCATCAAGCATTAGGCCATCATGGAAAAGGTTTAGGCTGAGTATTTTCAAAACTGGCATCCTGAATTGAAAGCATAATGAGAAGAGTATGTTATAATAATTAACACTAAGTCAAGATCAATCTCAAGGCATACTTCTGGCACAATAAAAGGGATGAAAATACATCTAGAAAACATATCAAAACTCAACTAAGCTGAACCAAACCAATTTAATGTTAAAAAGTTAAATGGTTCATCACTTCAAGGCAGTAGAGAAAGATTTCCTTATAAAAAAGGAAGATAACTGACAAATATTTCAAGAGAACATGATAGAAGTTAAAATTTTACAGATGTCTTTCTTTTTTAAGCTTTTTGAAGTTTGATTTTTTTCTAATTAAATGTAAAAACAATTTTTAATATTTATTTAAAACTTTTTTGAATTCCCAATTTTCTCTCTCTCCATCCATCCCCCTCATTGAGAAAGCAAACAATTCAATAAAGATTACATGTGTGAAATAATGAAAAATATATTTTCACATTATTCACATTGTGGAAAAAAACAGATCAAAAAACCAAGAAGAATAAAGGTTTTTTAAAAAAAATATGCTTCAATTTGTATTCATATTCCATCAGTTCTTTCTCTGAAGGTGGTTAGTATTTTTCATCCTAAGTCTTTTGGAATCACCTTGGATCATTGTATTGCTGAGAATAGCTAAGCTATTCACAGTTGATTTTCACATACTATTTACGTAATTATGTACACTGTTCTCCTGGTCCTTCACTTTGCACCAGTTCATAAAAGGCTTTCCATTTTTTTCTGAAAGTATCCTGCTCATCATTTCTTATAGCACAACAGTATTCTATCACAGCATATTCCACAACTTGTTCAGCCAGTTCTCAATTGGTGGGTTTCTCCTTAGTTTCCAATTATTTACCACCACAAAGACAGTTGCTCTAAAGATTTTTGTGCATATCAAACACATAATTATGTGTGTTGTACATCTTATACAAAAATAGAAATTGAAAATGAACATAAAAATAAAATATTTCATCCTAGAAAAATTATTTTTATGCATATAGGTTCTTTTTCTTAAAAAAAAAATGTCTTTGGGATACAGACCTGCTAGTGGTAATACTGGGTCAAAGGGTATGCACAGTTTTATAGCCCTTTGGACATAGTTCCAAATTGCTCTCCAGAATGGTTGGATCAGTTCACAGCTCCACCAATAGCGGATTGGGGAATGACTCATATTCCATAAATTTGACTCATTTCTGTACATATTTGAGAAATGAGGCCTTAATCAGATATATTTGTTGTAAAAAAAATCCCAGCTTTTTTCTTTCTTTCTACTCTTGGTTGCATTGGTTTCCTTGTGCAAACCCCTCTTTAATTAAACATAACAAAATTATCAATTTTGCATCTCTGTCTCTTATTTGGTTATATATTCTTCCCTTTTCCATAGAAGTGACAGGTAAACTATTCTTTGCTCTCCTAATTTGTTTATGGTATCTCACCTTTTATGTTTACATCTTGTACCCATTTTGATCTTGTCTTGGTATATGATGTAAAGTGTTTTTTTATATCTAGTTTCTTCCAGACTGTTTTCTAGTTTTCCCAGCAGTTTTTCTCAAATAGTGAGGTCTTTCCAAAAAGCTTGGGTGTTTGGGTTTATCAAACACTACATTACTATGGTTATTTACTGTGTGTTGTCCATCTAATCTATCCCACTTATTCACCAATCCATTTCTTGCCAGTACCAGATTGCTCTGATGATTATAACTTTATAGTACAGTCTGACATTTGCTATGACTAGGCCACCTTCTATTTCCTCAATCTATTTTCTTGATCATTTGTTTTTTCCAAATAAGATATTTCATAATTTTTCTCTTTTTTATTCTTTTGATATTTTTTCTTTTTATCCTATGGAGTCATAACTTCCACTTGCTTAAATCTAAATTTAAAGGAATTATTTTAATTAGTCAGCTTCTGGACCTCCTTTTCCATTTGCCTGATTTTACTTTCTAAGGAATTCTTTCTTCAGTGAATTTTGGTACATCTTTTTCTATTGGCCAATTCTGTTTTTTAAGACTTTTGTGTCTCTCTTACCAAATCATTCCTCATATTAGGTACAATATTGAGCAAAATGTAAAATTGCACTAAACTGGGGCGGCCAGGTAGCACAGCGAGTAAGAGCACCTGCTCCAGTGTCGGGATGTCCTGGATCAAATCCAGGCTCAGATAATCAGCACCACACCCAGAAATAACTGGCTGTGTAACCTTGAGCAAGTTACTTAACCCTGATTGCTTTAAAAAAAATTGCACTAAACTTCGTTTGTAAAATGTATAATTCTTTGTTGCTTCGCTGATATGTTTGAGAGGAAAGAACTAGGAGTAATGGGAGAAGTTTGCAAAGAGGCTAATTTAGACTTGATACTGGACTAGACATCTAATTAAATCTGTACAAAATCATATGAATATCCTAGGGAGGTCCTGGATTCTCATTCATATGAAGTCAATAGAAACATTTTGGTGCTATATTTTAGAGATTATCATTATAATTTTTAGACTTTGGTTGACTGAACCAGATGGTCTATGAGGTCCCTTCCAATTCTGAAATTCTATGATTCTGTGAAGAAGATGGCAAGGTTAATAATCTTGGATAATGAAAGAATGGTGATATAAAAAGAATTGAGTAGTTGGAAAATCTAGTATTTTTGCAGTTTGCTTGGACACTTAGCATTTTCCCCCAAACACTTGGAAAAACCAGACTGTTTTCAACGAGATGGAACAAACCCTTTGAGAGACATTTCTTTTCAGATTGATGAAAGGTTTGGAAGGCTAGAGAGAATCCTCAAACATCTGGAACAGCTAGGATGGCATGGAATTATGAATAACATGGTTGATTATAAATCTTATTCAATTTTCAGGACTCTCAGTGACTAATCATTCAATGTCACTTAACTTCCCAATAATTTGGTTTCTCATTCTGTAGGGGGAAAAAAGGAAAATAAGACATCACCTCACTTTTAAAAATCAGGATTAAATAAATGTTAGTTTTAAACATTTTGAACTTCCTCCAAGTAATATCTAGCATAAATAAGAGACACCATGAAGTTCAGGAATGATTAGAACTCTTGAAAGTTATATAAATAAGGAGTCAGGGGTCCTGATGTGTGGATATGATGTTATTTTATAATATAATTTCTATTTTTATTTCACTATATACCAGAAAAGTTCTTTAAGTGAATATTTAATTTTAGTGATTTAAGTAGACAAAAATAAGTTTTGTTTTCTTTGATCAAAGCATGGGCCTAATAAACCCAGGGTCATTGATTCTATGGTCATGAAGGATAATTGCTTTTTTATCTTCTATATTCACAAACCATTCATCCCTAATTCTAGATTCCATTCTCCAAATCCATGCTATTCTTGTCATGAGAGTTCAGATGGATTAATGCAAATCCAACATTTCTACTGAGGCAGGGAAATAGTTTCTAAATGTAAGATATGGAAAAATTACCATCCTAGAAAGACAGAATAATAATGCTCCCATAAAACAATGTATTTGTAATCTGATTTATTTAGAAATTCCCCAACTAAAATGCTTGGTTAATTCAGACCAGATTGAAAGATGTGATCAAGTCTATTGACTACAGCCCAACATGTTAGTTATCATAATCAATTAACCAGGGTTAATGAAGGACCTACTCTATGCCAGGAACTATGCTAGTTGTTTGGACTACAATGACAAAAAACATATTACTTGCACTCAATCATACACATCTTCTTGCAAACCTGTCTGCTATTCCTCCTTCCTCCAAAACAAAATACCACCTAGAGACAATGCCCTAAGTGACTCAAACCACTCTTCTTAACCCCCCTACTCCACCCCATCTTTATCTTTTGTTGTAGCAACTATAATGAAATCAATACTATCACGGATCTTTGAAAATATATGTCCTTCATCTCCACTTTGGATCTAAGCACCATCCCTGGAATTTTGACCAAAATCCTCTCCTGTCCTGTTCTTTTTTGTGCTCCAGACCTGTCATTTCCTCAACACTTTTCTTCTCATCTCTCCTCTCCAGACAAGATCACTGACACCAGAACTCTAAGATTATCCTTCCTAGAAATATTTTGATCAATATAGATTTTGTAAGATAAGGATAGAAACTGTGTAACAGCAACATATACTCATACTGAAAAAATTAGTTCTACTGAACTCCTAGCAAATCATGACTTGGTGGCTAGAAGCTATCTGTTTTTCATAAATAAACACATGACAAATCCCCATATTAAAAACACAGGCCTCACAATATCCTTGAGAATGCAACAAACAGACTATACTGGAATATATCAAAGATAGAACTACTTCCCATAATCATCTAGACATAAGAGTGATGCATGAAATATATGTGTGAGTGTGCGTGCATGCGTGCGTGTTACCATATCTAATTATGGAAACTAAAACAGACCTAAAATTGAAAGAATATTGATTGTAAGTGAACATGACAAGTAAATACAATAAAAATGACAATATTAACTCTATGTATACATACATACTATATATATATATATGCATATATATATTAAATGCCAAACAAATCAAATTGCCCAATAATTATTCTACACAGGAAAAAATAATAAAATTCATTTGGAAGGGAAAAAAGTGAATCCCAAGGAAATGCTTTTTAAGTAGAAAGGGGACCTAATAGTAGATGAACTCAGACCATATTACAAAGTGTTAATCCTTAAAACTATGATATTGGTTAAACTCAATAGAGAGATTGATCAGTGTAACAGATTAGGCAGTTAGCACACAGAAGCAAATAGATAAAAATGAAGATAAAGACTACAGCTATGGTCATAAGAACTCACTATCAAAAAGAACAGTTGGGAAAACTAGAATGCAGTCTACCAGAAAGTAGAGACTAACAACTCACAACATATAACAAGATGAGCTTCAAATGGATACGTAGTTTAGACATATAAGAGCATATCATAAATTGTAGAAGCAAGAAGGAAATTATCTTTTTTGAACTAAGAATAGGGGAGAATAGAAGTTAATAACTAAATAAAATTAGATATCACAGAAGATAAAATGAACATTTTGATTGTATAAAATTAATTTTGGCAAGACTAAACTAGCATTGTTGAAATAAAGGCAAACAAATGGAGAAGCACATTACAGTAAATTTCTCTGATAAAGTTATCATACTAGGTATACAGGAATCTGATTTAAATGTATAAGATGAGAAATTCTCTAATAGACACATTGTCAAAGGCTATGTGCATGTGATTTTTAAAGAAATTTAAAATCAGTATTGATTAGAGAAATGCAAATCAAAACAAATTTAAGGTACCACATCACACCTATTATTTTGGCTAACATGACAAAATGGGAAAATTATGGATGTTGGAGATGTGGGAACATTGGAATGCTAATGCATTGTTGGTGGAGTTGTGAATTGATTCAACCATTCTGGATAGCAATTTAGAACTAAGCACAAATGGCTATAAAATTGTGCATACCCTTTGACTCAGCAATACCACTTCTAGGTCTGTATCCCAAAGAGACCATAAAAATGGGAAAAGGACACAAATGTACAAAAATATTTATAACACCTCTTTTTGTGGTAGCCAAAAATTGGAAATTGAGGTGATGCCTATCAATTGGGAAATGACTGAACAAGTTGTGGTATATGAATATAATAGAATACTATTGTTTCATAAGAAATGATGAGCAGGCAGATTTCAGAAAGACCTGGAAAGACTTACATGAAATTATGCTGAGTGAAGTAAGCAGAACCTGGAGAACTTGTATGTGATAATACCAACATTGTTCAATGAATAGCCCCATGGAAACTCAAATCCTCTGAGTCCAATGAAAATAAGGTTGTACAGTAAAGCTTGAAAATCCCTTTTTCTGCTGGAGCAGAATGTGAATATCAACTAGGTACTAATTCCTTGGGCATTTCCCTTAAGCTCCTTGCTATATAGCCCTAATATCTGTTCCTGTCTGACTGAGGTAAGGATCTTTAAAAAATCTACCAGATTTTACTGGTGTTGGCATATCTAATTCCAATTTAGCTCTGCAAGTGAATCTGTTTATATTCTCCCTTGTGACCCTTTCATATTCTATTTCTTCTAGATATAGCTGGCCTGCTTTACTTTCTCTCTTAAGACTGTGCTCTGTTGTGTCCCAAGCTTCCTTGAATTAAACCTTGGAATCCCAAACTTAATAAAAAGCATTAACACAGAGGAGGTATGAGAAAATAGACCCATTGAGGCATTGTGGTAGAGCTATCAATTGGCCCAGCTATTTTGGAAAGTAATTTGGCTTTTCAGCCCAAAGGGTTACCATACTATGTAAACTTTTTGACTGTGCAAAATTGGCACTAAGTCTTTAATAGAGAGAGTTCAAAGGAAAATGTGAAAGTGCTATATCCACAAAACTATTTATAGCAGCTCTTTTTGCAATGACTAAGACCTAGAAAATTAAGGGGGTGCCCAGAAATTGAGGAACAGCTGAACAGTCTATGTACATGAATATTATTTTGCAAGGAGAAATGAAAAAAGAGATAGTTTTAGGGAAATGGGATAACTTTCATAAATTGGTGGAGAATAAATTCTGCAGAACATTTTAGAGAAACACAACTTTGAAAGACTTATGTACTAATGTTAAAACCCACTAACCATCTTCTGACAAAGAGGTGGTGAATTCAAGATGCATGATGAATTGGGAATTTTTCAACATGACCAATGTGGGAATTTGTTTTTCTTGACTCAGCAGATTTTTCACAAAATTCAGATTTTTTCCCCATTTATCAGGGTGAGAGAGATATAGTGGTTCAATATGAGATTCATTCTCCCCACAAAAAATAGAATGGAAGGAAGATCAGAAGGATTAATAGAGAAACAAAACAGCTTTGCCAGTTACCTGTTATATTCATTATATGCTTAAAGAAAAGCAAAATCTCCATAACAGAGATCCATAGTTTAACATATGATCCTCTCCTAGTCTACAATGTATATAGAAGGGCTAATTTTATCTGGTATTTAAGTAAATAGTTTTATTAAAAATCAAAGTACAGCTGTGTAACAACTTGTCCCAAGTCCATTTCCATCTGATTATTCTACACAAATTCCATAAGATGAGAAAAAGAATAAACTAATAAGAATAATTAACAATAGTAATAGTAATAAGTAGAAGTTGAATTTATATAGCACCTACTTTATGCCAGGCACAGTGCTAATTACTTTTGCAAATACAGTATTTGATCCTCAAAACAACCTTGTGAGGTAGGTCCTATTATTATTCTCATTTTATTGTCAAGGAAACTGAGGCAAACAAAGGTTAAATGACCTATGTGTGTCCTAAAAAAAGTGTCTGAGAAAGGATTTGAACTTGGGTCTTCCTGACTTCTGGCCCAGTGCCCTAACCACTGTGCAACCAGTTGTCAATAATTAATAATGATAATAATAATATGACATCTCTTATCGATCTTTCTGCAATGTGGTTTATTTTACATTGCTTCATTTGATCTTCATAACACAGTGTGAGGTAAATACTACAGACAGTATCATCTACACTTTATAGATTAGGAAACTGAAGATAAGAGTTTAAATGAAATATCCAAGGGTTTACAATGAGCATGTGTCTTTCAAATGTCGAAAGCAGATTTTGAACCTGTGTTTTCCTGAGTTTAGGTTATAACTTGATACATGTAAGATCATAGGATCATAAATTAAAAATTGCCATGGATCTTAGAAGTTCTGTAGTGTAATCTCTAGTTTAACAAAAGAAGTTCACAGAGAAGTGATTGTCACAAGGGCACAAAGGAAGTGGTATTGCAAAAAAAATTGAACCTAGGTTTTGTGACCTCCAAGTCTAGCTTTCTTTCACTATCACATATTGTCTTTCACTTTTTCTCCTTTGCAGTTATTCATGTGAGTGAAACTCTAATTTGTCCATAGTCAATAAACTTACTTTTAAATACAATTTAAAACTCTTGCCTAATTGGCTAACATAGACAGAAAAGGAAAATGCTAGAGTGTGTATAGAAAAATTGGGACATTAATGCACTGTTGGTAGAGTTGTAAACTGGGTCCAAACATTCTGGAGAACAATTCAAACTATAGTGAAAGGAATATAAAACTCTGCATGCCCTGTGATTCAGCAATACCTAGGTCTTTATACCAATGAGATAAAAAAAGAGGAAAAGGGCTTATAGGTATGAAAATATTCATAGTAGGTCTTTGTGGTGGCAAAGAATTGGAAATTGAGGGGATGCCCATCAATTGGGAAATTGATGAACAAGTTGTATTATAATTACAATGGAATATTTTTGTGCTACCATAAATGATAAGGATGGTTCCAGAAAAACCTTGGAAGTCTTATATGAACTCATGCAAAATCAAGTGAGCAGAACCAGGAGAATATCATATATAGAAACAACACTATTGTGATGATGATCAGTTGGAAAAGACTTACTCTGATCAAAATAATGATCCAAGACAATTCCGAAGGTTTGTGGTGAAAAATGTCACCCACCTGCAGAAGGAGAACTATTGAAATCTAAGTGCAGATGGAAGCATACTTTTTCAATTTATTTTTCTTATTTGTGTAAGCATTTTCTTTTGCAATATGGCTAATGTGGAAATATGTTTGTATGAGTTCATATGTAAAATCAATATATATTGTTTGACTTCTTGATGTACTGGGAGGGGCAGTAGGGAGAGAGAATTTGAAACTAAAAATTTCAAATAATGAATGTTAAAAATTTTTAAATGTATTTGGGAAATATTTAATGAAATATAAAATATCAAAATAGGTAACATTTAAATTGATTAAAACTTGATATGGAACATTGATGTAATCAACTGAAATTGCTTAATAATTTAAATATTAAAATACTTTTAATTTCAATGCATACAATGCTCTAACAACTTTTTGAATCACAACTTCTATACTCTAATTAGAATTCTTTCTTTTCCCATATACTCTCATTCATTTTTCCATGTAAAGGATTATAGCTTATAGGTATTTCATTCCTTGAGTTTTAATTAATTTATTTATTTATTGCTTCATACTGTTTCATAAAGGTCTTTCTAGATTTTCTAAAAAATTTTCTCATATTTGTCAGTCAACAAACTTAAAGTTACTCTGCTAATCATAATCACTAATGATTTCTAGGTCATACACACCCACAAGCGGTCCTGATTATATCTAATCGCCATTATTCAATCACCCAGGAACATTTAGCGAACATCCAGGTGAGCATGGTCCTGTGTTAGATTCTACACATATATTACAGCTGACACAAGTAAATTAAAAGCTGAAATGAAACAGATTGTGCTTTCCCTTCAAGCAGTAGGGTTTGAAATATTCAGAGAAGAATATAAGTAGAATTAAAACAATTATTTCTTTGTTTTTGATGAGTAGGCTTCAAAACACAGAATCAAAACATTTCACATTGGTGGTGGTTCTTTTTGTAAGACGTCATTTCACTTGCTTGTTTTGAAACAGTCAATGTGATATGTGGGAGTTGATTCCTGGCCCATTATTTTCTTGCTGATAAAGGAATGTAATAAATCCAGCTGTAATTTTTTGTACAATTGGATCCTTGTGTTGTATTTGGAGGACAGATGCCTACAGATTGTGATTTGCTTCCAGGATCACATGCATAGTTGATCTTGTGTCTGTACAAATTAAGTGTTTATCCTCATTTCACATTGTGCTAGTGTAAATCACTGTTTATACATCACTGTCAATAAGCACACTTCAGTCTGTTGCACAAAAACCAGTCAGCCATCTCTTCTTAATGGGAAATAAAATTGTACTTGGCATATTTGTTTTAATAAATGAATGCCTTATTAAAGATACATAGTAAAGTGGTGAGAACATTTTTTTAATCGAAAACATTTGTTTAATGGCTATTTTAGATTTAAGGAGAGCCACTACTATTACTCACAGGGTGTTATAATTTACTGATATTAAAATAAAAGCTGCTGAAGACATGTGCCACATAGATTCCTTTTATCCTCCTACTAACATGCCATGGCATATGTGTGGACCAAGAGTGACTCAGTTCTATTAGGACATCAGACTCATCTTAGTGGCTTCTGAATGTTGAGGTTTAGCATGGTTTCCAACTTAGGAGCAAAGAAAGCTATCAGGTTCTGATTACCTTTATAAATATTAGAGTTCACAGACTCCAAGTATCTTTGTGTGCACCTGTCATGAACACTTATGGACAAGAAAATGCATAGACAATGGTTTGTAAAATTCCTATGGAGTTCAGGGATGGCATCTATAGTTTAATCTGTTACCCTAACTACTACAGTTTTGAGGCCTTTTTCCATCCATGAGAAAGGGCCTAATATAGGCTTGCACAACATACAACTGGCCAAAGGGTTGTGGACCCTCAGTGAAAAATGTAGGGTTGCCACAGGGCACTCTCTCTTGTTTGTCATGAGACCTACAACAGCCAGCTATGTCAGTCTGTCTCTAGTCTAATCTATATTCAGCCAGAAGTTTAGTCTGTTTTAATTTTGACCCTTAACTACTTCCAAGTTGTGCAGGTCTGGCCTAATCTGACACTACTGCTTCAATGTATTCAATAATTAATCAATTTACAAGAATTTATTAAGTATCTACTATATACCAGGTGCTGAGGATACAAAGAGAACAATGAAGTCATTTCTGTCCTCAAGGAGCTTACATTCTAATGAGGGAGACAATCTGTACAGGCATATATAAAAGACATCCAGTATAAATAAAAGATAGGTGGAGGGTTTTAGGTATTAGTAGCTGGGTAGGGAATAAGAAAAAGCCTTCTCTAGAAGGTGCTTCTTGAGTTGCGTCTTGGAAGAAAAAAGAGATTTCAGGATACAGAGGTGAGCAAGGGAGAGTAGGCCTTGGGTTCTGCCAAGGCAAAGGCACAGAGAAACAAGGAGAATTCTGTAAGAAACAAGACTAGTATGTATTTATCATTATGTGCATAAAGGGGAATAATAATAATAATATACCTTCTTCTCCAAAGGAATAATGTCAATCATCGTACTTGAAGTGTATGTGAGGTGTTTTGAGCTTCCTAAGAGAGTCATTGGGACTCAGGATACTCAAAGGCAGTAAAAGCTGGGTTCAAGTCCTACCATATATGTTTGAGTCAGACATATACTGGTTATAAGACATTAAGCAAGTCACATCCCTTTATGGTACGAAGACAACTCATTAAGATTATAAGTTGTGGTTGGGGGAGAGTCAAGATGGCAGAGTAGAAACAGGACTTCCATGCAGCTCCGTCTCCCACCTCCTCCAATTCATTTAAAAAATGACTCTAGATAAACTTTGGAACTACAAAGCCCACAAAATGACAAAGGGAAGCTAACCTCCTGCTGAGGACAACCCAGCAGGCCAGCAGGACGCAGCCAGCACAGCGCTCTGGGAGCAGACCCTAGCCCCACACAAGCTTGAGGTTTTAGCCTCAGGGCAGCCTGACCAGCTGCCAGCTGGAAGGACTTCAGATCACTAGCAGCTATGGCATTTTTCAGAATTATCAACACATAGAGGCTAAGGACAAAATGAGAGGTCAGTGCAATATGGAATTTGGGCTCTGGTAGTTTGGGAGTGCAGCTGGCCTTTATCACTTGAAGGGAGAAGCTGCTGAGGCCCTGCAGCTGCCACCACGTGGCAGCTTCAGCTCCTGGTCTGCAGATTGTAGGGGGACAAAGCAACCAGTCTGAGGGACAATCAATCTTGTTTTAACCTTCTTGGATCTGGATTGCAGTCTAGGGTGCAGGTCCTGGGGTGTGTGAACAGCTTGCCGGAGTGTGAGGAGGCTTCAGAGAGGGCACCCAACTAATACCTTCAGCAGCTGAGAAAACCCCAGCGATTTGGGACAAAGCACCCCTGTCTGGTAGCAGAGTTATACTGTGGCAAAAAGCTAAAAAGTCAAGTAATTGAGTAGCAACATGAGCAGGCAAAGGAATAAAAGCAAGCAGAGCAATGCAACTTTACACTCCTATGTTGGGGACAAAAGGATCAAAGCATGGAACAGGAAGAAGACAGTGAATTCAGAACTCATGCACCAAAAGCTTCCAAGAATAATATGAGCTGGTTACAGGCCATAGAGGACCTTAAGAAGGATTTTGAAAACCAAATAAGCGAAGTGGAGGAAAAATTGGGAAGAGAAATGTGAACAATGCAAGAAAATCATGAGAGTCAACAACCTGACTGAAGAAAATAACACCTTAAAAAATAGACTAATTCAAATGGCAAAGGAGGCTCAAAAAGGCAATGAGGAGAAGAGTGCCTTAAAAAACTGAATTTTCCAGATGGAAAAAGAATCTCAAAAGCTCACTGAAGAGAATCATTCTTTCAGAATTAGACTGGAGCAAATGGAAGCTAGTGACTTTATGAGAAATCAAGATACTATTAAACAGATCCAAACAAATGAAAAAAGAGAAGGCAATGTGAAATAACTCATTGGAAAAACCACTACCTGGAAAATAGATCCAGGAGACATAATTTAAAAATAATTGGGCTACCTGAAAACCATGATCACAAAAAGAACCTAGAAATAATCCTCCAAGAAATTCTCAAGGAAAATTGAGCTGATGTTTTAGAACCAGAGAGCAAAATAGATGTTGAAAAAATACACCAATCACCTCCTAAAAAAGATCCCCAAAAGGAAACTCCTAGGAATATTATAGCCAGGTTCCAGAGTTC
The DNA here is from genome assembly GCF_028583685.1 of Petaurus breviceps papuanus. NCBI lineage: Eukaryota > Metazoa > Chordata > Mammalia > Diprotodontia > Petauridae > Petaurus > Petaurus breviceps. Next base: position 5,698,857 of record NW_027185890.1, read on the forward strand.
CCAGATCAAGGAGAAAATATTACAAGCAGCCAGGAAGAAACAATTTGAATATTGTGGAAACACAATCAGGATAACTTAGGACCTGGCAGCTTCTACACTGAGGGACTGAAGGTCTTTGAATATGATATTCCAGAGGTCAAAGGAGCTGGTATTGAAACCAAGAATCACCTACCCAGCAAAACTGAGTATCATGTTTCAGGGGAAAATATGGTCTTTCAGTGGAATAGAGGACTTTCAAGCATTCTTGATGAAAAAACCAGAGTTGAATAGAAAATTTGACATTCAGATACAAGAAGCAAGAGAAGCATGAGAAGGTAAACAGGGAAAAGAAATCATAAGGAACTTATCAAAGTTGAACTACTTATATTCCTACATGGGAAAAAACAATAATTGTAACTTATGAAACTTTTCACAACATGAGAATAGTTGAAGGGAATAGAAATGTATGTGTATATAATGTATTCATACATATATATTTCTATATAGGAGTGTATATGGGCGTATGAACACATATGTGAATGTGTGTATATATGTCTCCAGGTATACATAGACAGAGGGCACAGGACCAATTGAATAGGAAGGGATGGTACTTAAAAGGTGAAATTAAGAGGTGAGAGAATAATATAATGAGAGGAGATGGGGAGAGACAGAATGGGGTAAATTATCTCATATAGAAGAAGCAAAGAAAAATTGTTACAATGGAGGGGAAGAAAAGGAAGGCAAAAGTGAATGAGTCAACCTTATTCTCATTGAATTTGGCTTAAGGAGGGAATGACATACACACTAAATAGGCTATCTCACCCTACAGGAGGGTAGAGGGGAGGGGGAAGAAAGGGGGGATAATGGAAGGGAGGGCAAGCTGGAGAGGAGGGAATTTGGAATCACCCACTTTTGAAAAGGTAAGGATCAAAGTAGAAAACAGCGCAAGTGGAGGGTGGGACAGGATGGAGGGAAATATAGTCAGTCTTTCACAATATATCCACTATGGAAATGTTTTGCATAGCTACACATGTACAATCTATATTGAATTGCTTATCTTCCCACTGAAGGTGGGTGATGAGGGAGGAAGGGAAAGCATCTGGAATCCAAAGTTTTAAAATCAAATGTTTAAAAAAATATAAATATATATATATATACATATATATATATATATAATTATTATTTTACATGTAACTGGGAAATGAGATATACAGGCACTGGGGTATAAGAGATCCATTGTGCCCTACTGGAAAGTTGGAGGGGGAATGGGGGAAGATATGGGAGAGAGTAGATTGGGGAGGGGATATTCATTGGGATTGCCATTTTGGCATGGTGTGAACAGAAAAATGGGGAGAAAATTTGTAAAACAATATCTTGTGGAAATGAATGATGTAAACTAAAAAATTCAAAAGAGAGGAAAAAATAAAAAATAAAAAAATATGTAAGAAAAATGAGTATAAGTTGTGAAACAGGTGCTCATGTGCATCAGTAGAATGAAGCCCTCTCCCCAGTTCCCACTGGATGATCCCTATACCAAAGAAATCACAAGTGCAGTCTGCCCTTCCCCCCCTAAAAATTTTTTTGTATGAGTACAACACCAAGATGGTAACTTGTACATTTATAGCACCAAAGATATAGTGTGTGTGGGTGGGGGAGAAAATAAAAGGCCACTCTATTTACATCTTGGATACCTGTATTCAAGTCCTAACCCTGCAATTACCATCTTTAATACCATAGGCCAGTCCCCCAAACAGCAACCAATATCTTTATGTATTCTTGGGAACTTCAGCACTCCCTTGGATCTTGGAGACACAGGATAGAAGCTGCCCACAACTTTAAGGTGCTCAGTGAGGCTAGCACAGTGATGCTACTCTATGAAGGCTTTCCAGGTAATAGTTAATTTTTTGGACAATCACACAACCAAAGACTTACATTCCTCTTGGTTAGAAATTCTTAACCTTCTTTGCACACCATAGATGCTGTTGGCAGTCTAGTGAAGATTATGAAATCCTTCTCAGGGTAATGTCTTTGAATGGACAAAATAAAACACATAGAATTACAAAGAAAACCTATTATATATATAATTATCAATATTGTGTATCGAAAAGTTCAGCAATCATCTCAGGTTAAGAAATCCTACATCTAGATTGATTTTGTAAACAGTTCTTTCCATAATGTCCAATGGAAAATTACCCAATGGCTTCAAGAGAAGTGTTGACCTTCAAGAATAAATCCATTATTCAACTAACATTTTCTTTTTACAAAGCATATTTGTTCCTATTTAGAATCCCCTGCATCTCTCCAAATCTCTCATTATCTAAGGAGAATAAGAGATAAATCACATTCTTCACTTCCCTCACATATTGTCTTCTATCATGTTTCAGAATGGGTATCATTACTATGGCACTCTTGCACTTTTCACACTGTTGGCAATAGTGTTAATTCTTCTGTTTTTATATCATCTAAGAAAGACAAAATATACTCCATCCAATATTCTTTGACTACTTGCTATCTGTCCTCCCTATTTTACTGCTGCTATAAAAACCACTTGCACCTTTATTATGTTACAAAAATACAAAACAGGTCATAAAACATCTCCATTAAGGAACATATTTGTCATGTCTCCCAAACATCATAAATATGTATGTCTATGTGTATGTGTATACATATAATCACATAGATATATGTGTATACACACACACCACATATAGATATATGTGTGCACACACATATATGTATATATGTATGTGTGCATATACATATTATTATTTAATGATATTATGTATAGTAAAGGAAACATCACTGCCCTGTTTAGGATTCCATATTTTAAGAATGAAACAAAGGAATCAGGAATGCCTTATTGAGTATATGTAATAAAGTGATCCTCATAGTTTTTCAAAATTGATTTGAAAAACCAAAATTATAAAGAATGTTAAAAATATAGTGAAGAACAGATTGATTGAATTAATAACTGGTTGAAGAAAGCCTAGAGCCTGCTGTTTTTTTTGAGTCCTCTCTTTTTCTCTAATGGTTGCAAACTAAAAATACATCTAGAATTGTGAAATAAGAAGCAGAGGAAAAAATTTTTACTGTAACATTAGTATTGTAAAAATGAACATTTCATAAGTATTCTGATAAACTACCAACCATGATTTCAGAGAACTGATGAAGAAGGAAGCTGCTCCCTTCATGGCAGAGACCAAATGAACTAATATGCAGCATAAAAAAAACATGTTTGAATGTAGACAATGTGGAAATTTGTTCTGCTTGATTATAATTAAGTAATGTTAAAATTCTTCCTTCCTTATTTTCTTTTCTTCCTTCCTTCTTCTTCAGTGGGTAAGGAAGGTGGGATTTAGAATGAAATTAATGTTTGATTATTAAAAAAATTAATTAAAGGACTGTGTGTCTTTAAAGAATGAAAAAAATGTTATAAGACTATATTTTGCTTCACATTGAGTCAAGGAAGTAGATACAGTGGAGACAGGCCATTCTCTGGGGCGTTACCTCAATTATTGTTTTACTCCACATCCCCTAGTAATTCATATCTATAGTTTAAAATAATCTTCTCTTGTTCTTTCTCATGCATTTGCTTTGGAGTTGGTAACATAAGCTCTGCCCAATTCAACAACATGTTGTGAGAATCAAAAGAACTAATGTGTGTGTTTCTCTCTTTCTTTAAACATTCCTAGAACAACTTGCCTAGATCTCTCTTTTGCCCTGTCACCTCTTATCTTGTATTATACCTATTTCATCACTTGTACTATCATCCCTCTAGAACAAAAGCTTTTGGGGAACATATACTATATTTTCCCTTTATAGACCTAGTATCTTGCAAATAGTCAGTTATTTATAAATATGGATGCATTGAATTTGTGAGCTACAAAGAATCATACAAATATAAGGAATTACTGCATAAATAGCAAAGTGCTCTTTAATTTTCCTACAATGATAAAGTAATCCCACCACATTTTCACACATGACCTAATTTTCTTAAGTATCTATAACTTTCATCTGAAGCCTAAAATGTACAAATGTTACTCTTGGGTAAAATATATAATATGCAACTATTGGAAATAGTCTACCTGGATAAGAATCTATACATTTACGTATACATACATATGTGTATGTATGTCTCTATACATACACATATGTATATGTTTGTATTTATCTTTAGCTAGCCTATGTAAACTAATAGATCACCTGCTCTACTGCAAATCATTTAACTGACTGAATCCAGGAAATATGCTAGCATAAATGCTGGAATATATTTTATATAAAATATATCTTTCTATATCTGAGTATAATTGATTGCATTATTAATTAATAATAAGAGAGAGGACATGTGATCAAATGTATAGTGTTTTACTTTTCGAGTTAGGAAGATCTGAGTTAAAATTCTGCTTCAAATTTTGCTATGAGTTTTAGTTTACATATTTATAAAACAGGGATAGTAATATCACTTATCATACATATTTGTTTTAAGAATAAAATTAACAAATCTATTTTATAAACTTAAAAGTGCTATATACCATAAATTTAAACCTGTTTATTAATTAAATTCATTTTATGGTTCTCGTGTAAAACTTTGATAAATTGGCCTAAGTTGAAAAAGTTAGACAGTGGAACAGTATTGAAAACCTGGCTACAGATGTCTTAACAACCCTTTCATCCATCATGCCATTAACAAAGAACTCAATATCTTATTCTTTATTCCTTCTCTATTTGGTTTCTTTCTTTGCTCCTTCTTTCCTTCCTTCCTTCCTTCCTTCCTTCCTTCCTTCC
>NW_027185890.1:5703720-5741740 GCF_028583685.1 Petaurus breviceps papuanus
TCTTATTCTTTATTCCTTCTCTATTTGGTTTCTTTCTTTGCTCCTTCCTTCCTTCCTTCCTTCCTTCCTTCCTTCCTTCCTTCCTTCCTTCCTTCTTTCCTTCCTTCCTTCCTTCCTTCCTTCCTTCCTTCCTTCCTTCCTTCCTTCCTTCCTTCCTTCCTTCCTTCCTTCCTTCCTTTCTTCCTTCCTTCCTTCCTTCCTTCCTTCCTTCCTTCCTTCCTTCCTTCCTTCCTTCCTTCCTTCCTTCCTTCCTTCCTTCCTTCCTTCCTTCCTTCCTTTCTTCCTTCCTTCCTTCTTTTTTTTGCTTTTTTGGAGGGGGGAAAGACAGGGCAATTGGCATTAAGTGACTACTCAAGGTCACATGGCTAGTAAGTTTTAAGTGTCTGAGACTGGATTTGAATTCAGGTCCTCCTGACTCCAGGGCTAGTGCTCTATTCACTGTGCAATCTAGCTCCTCCCATTTGATTTCTTACACAATACTCCTGCCATTTGCATTTAATAACAGTCAAGTATGAATAATGCCAGGCTTCTAGTTTCACAAGCATCACTAATGCAAAAATGGTCTAAGGAATTATTATTATTATTTTTAAAATAACAAAAGCAGTCACAGCCATAGGTTAAAGTAAGTCAGTCTACTAAGTATTAGTCTTTTATTGCAAGCACTGATTTTTATTTTTTTCCCCTCAGGACAGTTCAGGAGAAACTGTTCCTATAGATTTCCACTAACAACTGGACCTGGGGCTGCCTCTAAAAATTTCTGCCAATTATCAGGTCCTTACTATTATTCTGGCAACTGTTCTCTCCTAGTTTCCCAGGCTAGGTTGACAGCTTGTTGATGAATGCTGTGCTTGACCTTGTCTTTAACATCAAGAGAAGGAATACAGTCTGTCAATACAAGCCTGAAAGAAGAGGAAGGTCATCTGCAGCCAAAATTTGGGACTGCTTTGGTAGCTTCTGCAGACTTAGACTTTTCATGTGATCATTCAGCTGGCTTGCCCCTACCCCAAAATGCTAGAAGGCATTCCAGTGTTAGTGGGCTAATATATGTAATTAAAGAGGTTTGGCCTTAGCTATTCCCAACCCCTCTGCACAAGCCTGACTACCACTTTATTATTCATTAGGAATCATGAGCCCTGACCTACTGGAAATCCAAAGGACTAAAAGGTTAGGGGTGGACAGCTTGGATAGGAGCCAGTACTGCTTTTGACCTTGGGTGGCCAAGTCAGCTAAAACCAGTCTCTGGTTCTAAAGCTCACATTGTTAAAAAAATAAAAGGTTCCAATTTTCTCTGCTTTCATGAGACCTATTATTTTTAGCTATTATTTCCCCCCACATTTGTGTATTCAGGGAGCAGTATAAGTATACTGACAGTCTGGCAAATTAACAGTTTCCAAAAAGGATCTAAAAAGTCAAAAAATATGAAAATGTATGTTGAAAAAACAACATTTAGTCACTATTGCCACCCTAATAATAGACTAAATTAGTGCTCATGGGAAATAATTAGGGGTAGGGACACGAAAGGGGGGTCAGAAAAACTGAATTTGAAACCCCTTTGTTTTGTCCCAATCAAATATCTGGAGACAGCTCCCACCTAAATGTCTTTATTATTAAAACTTTTTCTGTTCTAAATATATTGCTTTGTACTTGAACATGAGTAAAGAATGATCCCTATTGAGATTCTTACTATCTGTACAGTTCACAAGATTGTCATTGAATATACAGAAGCAAAAAATGAAGAGAAGTCCAAACATCTCTCTAAGGATTTTACTTACTGTTTTCCTAGAGAAAAAAAGTCTTTTAGTAGATTGGTTCTTATCTCTGCTCCAACCCTCTCCTCCATTTCGTATGGTTGAGGGAGGCAAACTCAAAATGTGTGAAGTTGTCAAGAGGAAGTTCTTAGGACTTTCTCAGATGAGAAAATGAACTGGTATGGGTTCTGGATTACCTCCAAACATGCCTATGACTTCTATAGGGTTTTCTACATACATTTCAGTCACAGTGCTCATCCCTGAAGTTGTTCTGATCTCCTCTTCAGATGTGGCTTATGGTGAAAGGGAACCTCTCTTCCCACCCCACACTGCCCATAGCACAGAACTGTCATAGACCTTGCAATGTCTGGAGTGTGAGGTGGAAGGGCAGGTCCACCCAGCACCAAAAGGATCAGAATAGATTAAGAGAACAAACCAAACCTAACCAAAAAAAGAAAAATAAAACTGACAAGTAAACTCTTTTAGCTTAGTCAAGATTCCCTGACTCTTGTTCCATGATTATGCATGCAATTCCATAAAATATAATGTGCATGAAAACATTTGCACATTTCCTACGTTTTAGGGCAGGGACTAAGCTCATCACCACCTTGGCTTCATTTTTTTTTTTTTGGTCAAAGATCCTCTAGAATGCCATCTAATAAATTATAGAGAGGATGCAATAAGAGTCAGTGAAAGTAGTACCCATGCAGATAAAATCATAGATCTCTGAAGAATTGTAAGGTACAATAGTAGTTGCTAGGTCCTATGGGAGTGGAAAAGGCTTCTCAGTTTTGTCATCTGTAAATTGAAGGAGGTGAACATGAATCCTATACTCCCAGCTCGAAAATTCTAAAAGTAATGACATGTACATAATCCCTTGGAGAATGGAGGTGGGGAGGCCTTAGAAAAAAGTTCTTGTGGTGGAAACAGAAAATAAAATGTAGAGAGAAAAGAAGAGAAAGCAGAAGAAAAATAGCTTGTCCATGCTTCTGTCCTGAGTAGTACTTGACCTTGGGGTAGTCTTGACCTTGATGAAGCAGTATTCCATTGCTTACTTTTTATTTTCCATAAAAAAGATTTTCCATAGCAACATAAATGTAAGAAACAAAATTTTGCAATGTGAAGCACAAACACAGTGCCTACACAAGGTTAAAAAATCTAACAAAACATTCTGACCACCAGTGTCCTAATGTAGCATCAGTGTTGTATTTACAACCCTGTCCCCCTACCATAGTGGTCATATGGCAGTGGAAAGAATATGGGTAAATAGGTGTTTACATGAGCAGAAGAAATATAACTTACCCTTTTGTCATTTTTAAAGGGAGATATTTAGTAATATAATGTTTGAGACATAATTTTTGGGTAATTAATCATTTTATTAATAATGCCAACATTTTAATAAGAGTAGTTCTGTGGTACTCTCCAATGTCAAAGACTCTCATGGCAGCAGGCTCATGGCTTATATGCCTTTGGAAAAGGGGTGTTGCTGAGGGTTGCTATTAACTCTGATATGTTAATAATGAGAGAATGAATATTATAATGAGGAACTGAGAGTGTTATTTCTAAGAGAAATTATTCCTATGCCCAGACCACCTTCAATCATGGGCAATCTATTAATTTCACCTTAAATTGGGAGTCTGATCTAAATGGGTGGAATAGCAATACCTAGAATGAAGAGAACATCAATGCTGTCTTCCATCAGTCCTTTCCTTGAGAGAATAGACAAAGAAATAGAAGAGGAAAGAAACAGTTTGGGTCTCACAAATTTTAATAATTGGCTACTAATATGAGAGAGAAATAATTTCTCTCAGTAACCCACTTAGACTATAGTTGGGGGGTGTGGTGGGAGGATTGCCAGTGTGCTAGTCCCATTCAGGAATTAGTATCACAGAGATGTTTTTGATTATGCTCACACTGTCCCAGTACTTCTCCCTATGCTTGTAAAACTTTGCAACAAAACAAAACATGAAGCAAGAAACTGTGTCACCACTACTTGTGGGAGGTAGCAGGTCTGGAGGGAAATCATGTTCATAAGCTGAAAAGATAACCGGCTCAAGGAGAGTCTCTGCCAGAAGACCAGTATTTTTGTTCTTTTCTGGTCTGTTTTTGCGAATTGGAATATTAAGTGTTATTAATTTATAGTCTATAAACAGGACTGATGCTCTTATATGTAGTTGTGCACATGACATTTCTTCAGCTAGATTGTTAAGTTCTTCAAGGGAAGAAAGTGTGTCTTATATTCCTACAGTAACCAAAGGAGTAAATTTTTCATATTTGGTTCTCCAAGTGCATGTTGAGGAAACGGTCTTCATATGAATAAATAATAGTGTCATTAGAGCTTTTGTTTTTAGTGGTCTTCCTCACTCCTTGAAGGAGAGGCAGAGTAGCAGAGAAGAAAGATAATCTGGTTCTGGAGTCAGAAGAACTTGGACACTTATTATCTGTGTGACCTGGAGAAAGCATTTCACCTTCTTAGGCCTCAACTTCTTTATATGTAGAATAATGGACCATATTAGGGGTTAAAATCTTATCACCCCTTTTGATGCATACAACTCACTTTCTGATGCATAATCTGCCAAACTGGAGTCCCACCCACCTCCTTTATGAAGTCTTCATAAATCACTTTGTACTCAGGATCAACACCTCACAATTTAGGACCTTATCTTATTTTTTTTTCCTAATTAGTTCACATGCAGATGTATTATCACTCTCAATAAGACTGTAAACTTCTTATAGATAGATATCAAATCTTTTGTATCAGACATTTAAGAAATGAAGATGATTTAGGAATCAGAAGACTCAAGTTTAAATTGTTTTCATGCTTACTATCTGTGTAATTGTTTCTTCATCTGTAAAATGAACTGATACCTATTCTGCCTACTTCACAGATCTGTCATAAACAAAATTATTTTTGAATCTTAAAATGGGATATAAGTGTAAGCCATTATTATTGTTGTTATGAGAAGGTGCTAAATAAATCCATATGAATTTATTGGTTAAGTAGTTTGAAAGACAAATACAAAATAAATTTAAGACTTCAGAAAAATGCCATTTTGAAGTTCCTTATTGCATGGACTGTGATACAGCTAAATTCATAGTCAATAAACACAACCACTAACTGAAATAAAAGTGGGGCATCACAGGTTAGCCTCAAAGGCTAGTATTAGTCCAGTTCCCCAATGTCAACAAGATAAAGGGATTCTATGTTGTATCTAACCAATAGACCACAGTAATTTTCAGACTTTATAAATATGTGGACTTACCATAACTGCATACATATTTGCTGCCATGTCACAGGACTCTCCATTCCCTGAGGAAATCTTGTAAGTATAGTGACAGTTACTATTTAAGCAACATTATTCAATTTTGAGAGTAACTGCTCAGAGCAAGAAAAGACTATACTGACATGCCCAGTGAAAATCTATTCAGTAACTATAGGGGAGACACAAATTTGGTACTTGGGTCATATTTGGATTTATTTAAAAGCCACAAGAGGAATCCATCAGATAGAGATTCAAAACCTTACTGAGTGTCATGAACCCCTTTGGCAGCTTGTTGAAACTATGGAGCCTTTCTCAGAATCATGTTTTTTTTTAAGTTATTAAAGGACATGCTAAACTTAAAATAGATGTTAATGACAATAAAAATGTCACTTTTTTCTCCTAAGTCTGGAAATACTGAATTCTGTCTATATGGATGCATAGGCTCTAGCTGAAGAACTACTGCATCAGAAGAACTGATTTCAACCATGCTTAAATAAGTGGTTTTTCACTTGGACACACACTGTAATGCCCATGTTTATAGAAGTAAGATTTTGTTTATAATGTTATAACTAATTTGGATATTGTAACTGAATTTGTGACTTAGAACTATCGTGGGATCACAAAACAAGAGCTAAAAGGTACCTTAGAGATTATTTAGTTTTAATACCCTTCCTCCACTCCCAGTGTGCACTAGATTAGTAGGTTAGTTTCGCAGAGGGCAATACTCTCACATTCTCTGATCTGGGGTTTGTAGTACTATCATCCCTAAAGTCCCTATTCAGTGTGCTCCACAATATTGATCAGCCAGTTGACATTAATTAACTTATATAGAAAGGATATTTGTTGAGAATGCATAGCAAGGATAAAAATTATATAACATCCCCAAACCAGGGACACACGCTCCCCTTTGTTTGCACAAAATTTCTTGGGAGAGTGGGCTCAAACTAAAAGTACAGATATAATAAGGAAAAAGTAGACCACACATGGAGCCAAAGGGGTCCTTATGAATGCTTCCCTGGAGATCTTTATGGAGTCCTCATCAAGTTCATGTTGGGCAAAGGCCTGACATACGAACAAGTCAAGTTTCTATACAACTCACTCAACTATTGATGCTATTAACTCTACTTGCTGGCAGGATTTCTGATGGATTTTTCATTCTCACTAATTGCATTGATGCTCCTCTTTAGGAATATCCATTCTCTTAAGATCAGGAAAGAATAAATGAGGGAGGAGGAGCTAACTTATACATACTGGACAGCTCAAAGTAATTCTTTTCACTCAGCTGGCCAGGTAAGAGAGTGAAAGATCATCTTCTTTAAACTTGTCTGCTCACTCAGTTACAGCTCAGCCTCTACTGAGACATCAGTCCTTTTGGTTGTCAGTCAAGTGTTGTCTTTCCACAGTATCAACACTTCAGTCATTTGTGGTTGAATTCAAAGCTGGTGGTGAAACAACAATATATGCTCACATGATGTATCATGAAGGACTCTCTGTTTTGGAACTTTATCTCCCATTACATAAATCAAGCTGTCATTTTGCACCAGAGAAAACTAAGGACCATGGAGGTTAAATGATTTGCCTGGTGTCACACAGGTGGCAAGATATGATTTGCATCCAGGTTCTCTGACTCAAACTAGGAATCTTTGTTTTTTTTATTTTTTATTTATCATACAGATTTTATTGAAATGAAAATTTATTGCTACATATTTTGAATATTCTCTTCTGCTCTGCTATGCATATGACTTGCTTTTTTCTTTCTTTTTTAAAAAATGTTTTATTAACTTCTGATTTACATCATTCGTTTCCACCAGATTTTGAGTTACAAATTTTCTCCCCGTTTTCCCCCCACACATCCCCCCAAAACAGCAGTCCCACAGGATATCCCCACCTCCAATCTGCTCTCTCCCATATTTTCTCCCATACCTGTTTTGACTTTTCCAGTGAATCTCTATGCCTCAGTGCCTGTATATCTTATTTCTTAATTACATGTAAGATGGTATTAATAACAGCATATGTATATATGTATATATACACACACACACATATATATATATATATTTGAATATTTGATTTTAAAACTTTCAATTCCAGATTCAGTCCTTTCCCCCCCCTGCCACTCACTCCCACTGGGGAGACAAGCAATTCAGTATAGGTTGTACATGTGCGGCTAATGCAAAACAATAACATAGTAGATATATTGTAAAAAGACTGACTATATTTCCCTCCCTCCTATCCCACCTCCCACTTGCTCTATTCTCTAATTTGATCCTGTCCCTTTTCAAAAGTGGGTGCTTCCAACTGCCCTCCCCCCCAGCCTGCCCTCCCTTCCATCATCCCCCCTCTCATCCCCTTCCCCCCCTATTCTCCTGGAGGGTGAGATCCCCTATTTAGTGTGTATTTCCCTCCCTCCTCAAGCCAGATTCAATAGGAATGAAGTTGACCCATTCCCTTTTGCCTTCCTATTCTTCCCCTCCATTGTAACCATTTTCCCTTGCCTCTTCTTTATGAGATAGTCAAACTAGGAATCTTTGCACTGCACCACACTGACAAGTGGCTAGAGTTTTGGACCTGCAGTCATGAAGATCTGAGCTCAAATCCAGCCTCAAGTACATACTAGTTGTGTGATACTAGACCAGTTGCTTAATCGTTCCTTTCCTCAGTTTCTTAAACTATAAAATGGGAATAATAATAATAGCATCTACCTTCCAGGATTGTTGTGAAGATCAAATAAATCAATATTTGCAAAACCCTTATCACATTGTCTTCTACATAGTAGGTACTTAATAAATTCTTGTTCCCTTCCTCCTTCTCAGTACAATAATCACAATAATAATAAGCAGCTAGCATTTAGTTAGTGCTTTAAAATTTGCAAAGGGCTTTACAAATGTTCTCTTGTTTGATCCTAACAACAACCATGTTGTTTAGGTGTTATCATCCTCATTTTACAGATGAACCAGATGAGGCTCAGTGTAATGGGAATGTAAATTTTTAAGATCTTCCCTGACCCTATGTAATATAATGCCAAGGAAAGGCAACTTCCCAAGGTTCAAAATACCAGCATAGGTGCTCTCCATTTTATTCAGTGACCAACCAAGAGCAGAGAAGATCAAAATAGGACATCATTCAAAATACAGCATTTACTAAGTGTGATTAAATAATCTCCAAGTACTACCCCACCCCAGGACCTTCCAATCATTCAATCAATTACAAAGTCCCTGTTCTAAATACTACTCCACCCCTAGGCTGTACCTTCATTTAGTCCATGACAAAGCCCCTCTTCCCAAATGGAGATTAGTTTCCAAACATAAGTAAAGTACCTTCATTTGTTCAATCACAGAGCACAAAAAGGTCAAAAGTTCCCCACCCCTGGATCACAATTGAATCTACCCCAGAGTTGCATCAAGTTTAAGCACAGTACTTAATACCCAAATGGAGGTCTTTTCTTTATCTTGACAGAGGCAAGTTCTCAGCAATCTTAGTTCCTGGGGAGACAAGGCTTAGCAAGGCCACAAGATACATTGCCAGTCCCTTCATTAATTCATCCTCAGTCTGTAGAACAGTCCTAGAACCCCTGAAAACATTAGCAAAACCCTCTCCCAGGATTTTTGTAAACATACAACAAGAAAATCCTTCTTCAGGGCTTCTGAACCAACAGAAAGGTTCCCAGACCCCTGCAACAACAGCACTGTCCTTCACCAGTGGACAGTATTCATTCTGTCTGCAGGACAGTCTCCAGACCCCTGCAACAACAGCACTGTCCTTCACCAGTGGACAGTATTCACTCTCTGTCTGCAGGACAATCTCAGGATCTCTTAGCCAGCAGCCAGGTTCCAGGACTTCCTCAACAAAAGGACTGTCTTTCACCAGTGGACAAATCTGGCAAAACAACATCAAAACAGACAGACAAAGTACCAGCAAAACAGCCATGTCTCCTCAGTCCTTGGCAGCTCAGGGGGCAGGTCTCAAAAGTCCAGGGCAATTCAAAGTGGCCCCCAGCAATTCTCTCGGTCTCTCTCTCTCTGCCTCCACAAGGTGCTGCTTCCAAAAACTTTTTCTGCCTCTCTCTTGTCTCTCCAAATCTATGTCACCAGCTCCTCCCAGTTCAGGACTCTCTTTTCACGTCAACAAGTCCATCCCACAGGTGGGATTAACAAGCTCTGGGTTTTAACACAATCAGTTTGAAAACCAAGCCAATACAGGGGAATCTTTAACTGCCATTACTATCACACCCTAGGCTTAAGTTCACCTGGAGCCTGGGGTGGGAAGCTTGTTTTTCAGGAGATGCTTTTTCGTTGGCCAGTGGGACCAGAAGGTTGTTACATTCTCTGAGCCAGGAGAAGGCTATATAAACCCTGATATGAGGCATTGTTTTGGGGCTCACTTTGAGAAGTGTTCTGTGATTTGATCCGATGAGACTCTGGAAAGCCATTGTTGAGAGCCCCCCTGGCTTTGAAAAACCCAGATGTTGATTTGGTATGAATGTAATGGTTGGACAGTTTGGAGGCCTGTCTGCTTGATCTGTTTCTCTGTCTTGATAATTCTGTCTATGTACTCTGAAGTTGAGAATGCTGACCTTTTTCCCCTGAACTAGGTAAATGATATATGTTTGACTGATTAAAGTAAGCTTGTTAACCCATTTTGATTTGCTTTCCTTTAGCAAAGCAGATCTAAGAACCTGTGTTGGCAGCCACCCTGGGGACACTGATGTGCTTGCCACGACACTGAGACAAACCAAGTCTCTTACCCAGGGTTTCACAGCTAATATATTCCTGAGATCTGATTTGAACTCAGGTTCTGCTGAATTTAGGATCCTTGTTCTAGCCACTGTACCAAATAGCTGCCTCAAAACAATCATTTGTCAGCATAACTAAATTACCTAAAATACAGTGCTTTCTGTTGTATCAGATTGCCTCTCTTCTTGCAGCAAATTGTGTGGAAAGGACATAGTGAAAAGGGAAGAAAAAATAAGGTCAAGGGCATCCTTCTTAATTGAGCTAGAGGAGGTGAGACTGTAAGTTTCCACATTAAATCAAATATTGAGAAAATATCTTGCATTGGCCAGCATTGCCTTTTAGGGATTCAGATTTACACTATGAGAGATAAAAATGGTATTCCCTTGCAAGTGAAGAGGGCAGGATTTTGAGACTCACAGCTCCTTGAAAATGAAGGGTAGCAATTTGTATTACATGACTTCTCAGAAAACAACAGTACGTGTGCTCTATCGATTTGCTTTGACAGAAAGTAACTATTCTGCTCTTCACACAGGAAGTACCTTGTAGGCTATCCACCCCACCTTCCCATTATATTTCCATTGAACTATAATCTGTATGCCTAACAATAAATTTTAATTTCCTATTCTGTATTTATTACAGGATCAACACTTGCTTGGAAAAAAAATTCTTGTGATTAAAACACTTTCTCCTCAGAATATTTTTTTTAAATATTTACTCAAATTAAGGTCGTATTGCATACTTTCATTTTGCTGAGAAACCAGAAAATATTACTTATAAGAATGACTTTTGCTTATAGGAACTTATGTATTTTTCAAAGCACCATAATATATGATGTGTGAAATAAATAGATTGGTAGGTTTTATTTTTGTAAAAGATGAAACATATACAGAAATGAAGAGAGATTAAGCCATGTAGCAAAAGGAGCACCAAATTAGGAGTCAATAAGTCATTCAATCAGTATTTATTAAGTGACTTCTAAGTCCCAGTCACTGTGGTAAACCTTGGGACTATAAGAAAAAATATAAATAAATAAATGAACTTAAAGATTCTAACATTATATCAAGAGAGATAACATGTATATACACGCACACACATGTATATGCATATATATGTGTGTATATGAGTATGCATGAATACATATATACACACATATGTGTGGGCATATCTATGTATATATGGCATGTATACACAGGTATATACAAAACAGATGTAAAGTGATTAGAAGGAGAGGACACTAACAGCTATTATTATTCAGTTATTTTTCAGTTGTGTTCAACTCCTCATGACTTTATTTGGAGTTTTCTTGGTAAAGATACTAGAGTGGTTTGCTATTTCCTTCTCCACATAATTTTATGGATGAGGAAACTGAGGTAGGCTGAGGATGAATGATTTGCCCAGGGTCACATAGTAAGTGTCTGAGGCCACATTTGAACTCTGGTCTTCCTGACTCCAAGCCTGGAGTTTTAACCATTATTCATTGCATCCATAGCTATAAGAATCATGAAAAGAATCATATTGAAGGTTCTGGTTAAGTCTTGAAGGAGACTAGGGATTTAGAGAACTGGAGATAAGCAGGAGTACATTCCAAGCATGAGAGACATCTAGTAGAAAAGCATAATGGTAGGCTATGATCTGGAATGTGCGAAAAACAGAAAGTCAGTAAACTTTTTAGCTTCTTGATAAATAGTATGACTTTAGACCTGGAGACAATGTCCCTCCCTCTTTTCTTTGTAGAGATTGGGGGTCTTTGGATGGGTACCATCACATATACTTTCAGATATAATTGACATGTTGCTTTTTTCTGTCCTCTCTTTTTTGTTGTTGTTTTGTGGTTTAGTTTTGGTTTGGTTTTTGTTGGGGGTGGGGAGTACAAGGGATCACTTCCAGTTTACAAGAAAGTGTACCATAAGGGAAAAAGAAAGAAAAAGGGGAATGGATATATACAGAAATGAGAGTATTGTAAGAAACAAAGGAACACACACGCACAATTTAACTGATGAGGTTCAAGCAGATATTCTGTAAAGACTATAGCAGTTCATTGAATCTATAATTTTTCCAAGATTACATGGTGATGGGAGCTTTTATCTCGTGTCCTGTTCTCTTTCCACTATACTTAAGACAAAGATCTTAGGTTTCTGCTTATAGCTACACAAATATGCAAAAAAGAGAAAAAGCTTCAGAAATGAGAGGAGCAGGGTCATGCTGGAGGTAACTTAAACCTCCCTTGAGCAATTTAATTTTTTTTTCAATATGATGACTTATACCTTTATTGCAAATTCGGGTTCAATGTATTGTTTTGCTGATTGTATAGATTAGGAGGTAGGCAACCTATTGCTAGGGACAAATCCTACCCATCACTTGTTTTTGAATGGTTTGTGTGCTACGAATGCTTTTTTACATTTTAAAACACAATAAAACTTTATTTAAAGATATAAAATACATTTTTTTGTAGGCTATGCAAAAAAAAATGGGGATTCAGCCAATGCTTTAAGTAGTTTGCTCACTTATCATCTATTCTAGACTTTAGAAAGTGTTGGGGAAAATGTTAAAAATGCAAATAAAATTTAAAAGTGTTAGGCTTACTCCCCTACCCCACTCTTACCAGCACACTTCTAGAGCAGGATGACTAGATAAATGTAGGTCTGAAATTTTTTTTTATAATTTTTAAAACATAAAGTATAATTTACAGAACTTCTTAAACCATGGGTCACAACCACACATAGAGTCAAGGAACATTTGGCAATAGTAAAAGTTTTCTGAATGCACAGGCATCAAAATTTAATGAAAAATCAAAAGTATAATGAATCCGAGGTGTTTCTAAGTGGCACTTGCATCTTGCAAACTTCACTGTAGCCTTGGTTTTGAATACTTTGAACTGTGCATGCCCTAAGGCTATGCAACAACACCAAGGCACGGTGCCTCAAGGTGAAAAGTGGTCACCAGTGGAAAAAGTCTAATTCTTGATGAAGAGTGTTATCTGCATCCACCAATTAAGAAGACTTTCTTGAACATCAACTTTGTGACCAAATGCAAGAAAATTTAAAAACAGAGCCTAGAAGTTAATAAATATCTCCATGATGAAATCATTTTCACTGTATATTCTGGGACACTCTACCACAGAGTTCAGTGCAATTAAGATCATGGTTGACTTGGAACTTACCTTTTATATACCAACACTGATGGCAAACGTTTCCATGTCAGTCGATAGGATTATGGGTATTGCAATGAAAACTACTACCTGGCAGTCAGTCTTCTGCTAACATGTTTCTGAAAAGTTATCAAGGCTGGTTCTCTGAAAGTAGGTTTGGTACTCACAGTCTTTTAGATTTAAAATAATTGGTTAAGGATTACACATAATTGGCCTAACCTTTGAGACACTTCTCATGTTACATCAGAAGATCACCTTGATAATAACGAATATTTATATAACACTACATTCCAGGCACAGTGATAAGCACTTTTTAATTGTTATCTCGATTCCTCCTCGTGACACTGGGCTGTAGGTGCTATCATCATACTCATTTTAGAGATGAGGTAACTAAGACAGACAGGATTCAAGTGACTTGCCCAGGGTCATATAGCTAGTAAATGTCTGAATCTGGATTGGAACTCAGGTCTTCCTGACTCCAGGCCCTTCACTGTGTCCACTGCTACCCCCTTCACCTAGCTTCCCCTTAATAAATGAGGGAATTAAGAGCAAATGAGTATCAAGGATTTTTATGTATCAGTGGAGAGTCCAGTTGATGTTAGATGGCATAAACTTGTAGTGGGTCCAGTTAACATGCTTTATGAGTTTTCCAGAAGTACTCAGCAAATTTCCACCAAATTTATAGAAATTAGGATTAAGGGTTGCCAGCAGCACACTAGTAATATCTCCATTTATTTTCCTCTGTGGTAAATTTCAATCTATAACAACTGTCATCCCAATCTAAACTGTTCCTCCTCTCACACACCTACTCACTTTTCTACCTTGGACATTGGCTAATGCATTTATAAAATTTCCTAAAACCTATAAATATGTATTCTCCTGACTTAAGGTAGTTATTACTGATAGCAAGGAGCAGGGGCCTCTGTGACCACGGGAGCAGGTGCTGGTGGGAAGAGGGACTATAAATTGGATAGTTTTAGTATGAGCCAGGAAATAAGAAGGGTAGCCTGCCCCTAACCCCTCTACTGGAGGATCTTCGTGATCATAATGGAAGAGACATTGTTGGCACTCCTGACGGTCCAAGAACTTTATGCATAATTTTAGAATAACTATATATTCAAGTTTTCTTGGCCATATTTTTATTAATTAATTTTTAATTTTCAACATTCACTTTCATAAGATTTTAAGTTCTGAATTTTCCTTCTTCACTTTTCTTTCCCATTCCCAAGACAGCAAGCAATCTGATATAGAGTACACATGTACAATCATGTTAAGCATATTTCCACATTAATCATGTTGTGAAAAAGAGTCAGAAGAAAAGGGAAAAACCATGAGAAAGAAAAAAGTAAAAAGCAACAAAAGAAGAGAAAATAGCATGCTTTGATCTGCATTCAGAATTCATAGTTCTTTGCTTGGATGTGGATGCCATTTTTCATCATGAGTTTTCTGAAATTGTTTTAGATCATTGCATTGCTGAGAAGAGCTAAGTCTATCAAAGTTAACAATCATCCAATGTTTCTGTTACTGTGTACAATGTTCTCCTGGTTCTGCTTGCCTCACTCAGCATTAATTCATTCAAGTCTTTCCAGGTTTTATGAAATCCACCTGCTCATCATTTCATGTGGAATAATAGTATCCCATCACATTCATATAATTGATGGGCATCACCTCAATTTCCAATTCTTGGCTACCACAAAAAGAGCTGCCATAAATACTTTTGTACATATGGGAACTTTTCATATTTGTCTGATCTCTTTGGGATACAACCCTAGAAGTAATATTGCTGGATAAAAGAGTATGCACAATTTTATAGCCCCTTGGGTGTAGTTCCAAACTGCTCTCCAGAATGGTTGGATCAGTTCAGAACTCCACCAACAATGCATTAGTGTTCCAATTTTCCCCACATCTTCTCCAACATTTGTCATTTTCCTGTTTTGTCATGTTAGTCAACCTGATAGGTGTGACGTGGTACCTCAGAGTTTTGATTTGCATTTATCTAATCAACAGTGATTTACAGCATTTTTTCATATGGCTATAGATAGCTTTAATATCCTCATTTGAAAACTGCCTGGTCATATCCTTTGACCATTTATCAACTGCAGAATGATTTGTATTATTATAAATTTGCCTCATTTCTCTCTATATTTTAAAGATGAGGCTTTTATCAGAGATACTGGATATAAAAATTGTTTCCTGACTTTCTAGTTCTTTTCTTATCTTGGTTGCATTGACTTTGTTTGTACAAAACCTTTTTACTTTACTATAATCAAAATTATTCATTTTGCATTTCATAATGTTCTCTATCTCTTATTTGGTTATACATTCTTCCTTTCTCCATAGATCTGACAGGCAAACTACTCCTTGCTCTCCTAATTTGCTTATGGTATCACCCTATATATCTATATCATGTATCATTTTGACCTCATCTGGGTATATGAGGTTGGTTAGTTGATGGCTGTCCTTAATTCTCAAAGAGGACCAACATGACATGATTATGCTATGGTCAAGTTTCAATGTGCCCAACTGTGGCTGATGAGACCAATACAAGCTTGGAACGCTCTGTCACTGGTCAGATGCAAACAGTCCACGTGAACATTTGGGGTGGACACTCTAAATTGCTTCATTCTGTGTTTCCTTTGACCTGTTTCAATTCTGCTTTGCTTATAGAGCACAGGACCTTCTCTGATGTGGGCATGCCACTCTGAGTGGTCCCATGCCAGTATCTCCCATGTCACACAATCAATTCCAAAGTTCTTAAGAGACCTTCAGAGTGTCCTTGTATCACTTCTGATCACCATGTGAACACTTGTCCTGTGTGATTTCTCCACAAAACAGTATTCTTGGCAAATGTACATTTTGACATTTGAATAATGTGACCAACCCTTTGGAGTTGTGCACTCTGAAGCAGAGTTTAAATGCTTGGTAGTTTAATTTGAGAAAGCACCTCAGTGTCTGGTACCTTATCCTGCTAGGTGATCTTTAGAATCTTCCCAAGACAATTCAAATGGAAGTGATTCAATTTCCTGGCATGGTGCTGGTATACTGTCCAGATTTGACAGGCATACAACAATGAGGTCAGCACAATGGCTCTGTAAACCTTCAGTTTGGCAGTAAATCTAATACTTCTTCTCCCCAATACTTTCCTTCAGAACTTCCCAAACACTGAGCTAGCTCTGGCAATGTATATATCAACCTCATTATCAATGTATACATCCTTGGAAAGTACCCTGCTAAGGTAAGTAAACTTATCCGCGGCATTCAAAACTTCTCCATTTGCTGTAACTCATGGTCCCATGTATATATGATGTGGTGGTGGCTGATGGAGAACCTTATCATCAATGTGCTAAAAGAAGACAAGCTTATAATTCTGGGTTACTTTAATGCTAGAATATCCTCAGACTACCAGACTTGTCAGGGAGTCCTAGGGAGGAATGAAATTGGAAACAGCAACAGCAATAGTCACTTACTATTCAAGACTTGTGCATCTCATGACCTTCCCATCACCAACACTGTCTTCCATTTACCTAAATCCAATAAAATTTCATGGATGCACCCTCACAGCAAATATTAGTATTTAATAGACTATGAGATTATAAGGAGAAGAGACATACAGCATGTGAGAATGGAGAAGGCAATGTGTGGTGCAGAGTCCTGGACTGATCATAGACTTATCCTTTCTAAGCCAAATATTCACATTCAACAAAAGTGGCATACCCAAAGCAAAATGAATAACAGAAGAATTCATGTCAGCAAATTAGAGTTCTTATCTGAATGGGAACAGTTTATTGCTAATTTGGAGGGAAAGTTGAGCCATTGCACAGTTGGCATCAGTGGATCATGAAAGCTTTCCAAGATTTTGTGAATAGCACTGCATTTGCTCATTTGGGTGAGAATACTCACAAACACAAAGACTGGTTTGATGAAAATGATGGGAAAATTCAGAATCTTCTAAATGAAAAATGAGAACTCCACAGGGTTTACCACCAGGATAGTTCATCCATCTCTAAGAAGGCAGCATTTAATTCCATCAAAAGTAAAGTACAAGGAAAGCTTAGAGAGATGCAGGATTCTTGGCTCGGTAAAAAGGCAAACGGATTCAATTATATGCTGATAATAGCAATCCAAAGCAGTTTTATGGTGCCCTGAAGGTTATTTATAGGCCAAAGATCTATGGTGCATCTCAACTACTCAGTGCTGATTGAGTCACATGGATTAGTGGTTTATGATGTAAGATGTTGGTCTATGCTTAGTTCTTGGTCACATTTTAAAAGAAGTAGCTTTGGGAAAATATGAAATCTCCAGCTGCTCATAAAATAAGTCACTATACACCTACTGAATAAAGTATTACCTCACAATTATGATATTTGTGGCCCTCTACTATCTTCCAATATCCAAACTTTCAAGCCTTATCTCATATAATTTTCCTTCATGTACTCTGCATTCAGACCAAGCCAAAGTAGGCTTTTCCAAATTTCCTCTTACCCTTGTGCACTGTCTACCTATGTGCACAGCCAGCCCTCTAGAGCACTCCTATATTCCCAATATCCACAGACTTCTGTTTGTCTCTTTATGCTAATGTAGGCTAGAAAAGTGATTCACAGTTACCTTTTCTTGGATTTTTCCATCAGAATTCGATCCGGTGTACTTCCTAGATCTGTTTGGAGGTAGTTTTTGTGTTGAGCTTACTATACATCTTCCTGTTACTCTCTGTTTCCCAAAATGTACAAATGAATCCAAATAGGTTTCAAAGTGAATTGAGCACTGGGCATATACTCAGGGAGACCTCATTTCAAATCCAGCCTCAGTTACTTGTTAGCTATATGACGCAGAGCAAGTAGCAACCTGTGCCTACTTCATTTTTCTCAACTCTAAAATAAGGATAATAATCCCATCTACTTTCTAGGGTTTTTGTGAAGATCAAATGAAGTAATATTTGTAAAGCAATTAGCACAGTAATTGGCATATAGTTGTCTTCAATAGCTCTCTACATTTCATTTTCCTCATTTGTAAAATGTAGAGGTTGAATAATTTGGCCTCTGGGTCCCTCGAGAATATATTATCCTATCATTTTACAAATATGATAATCAAAAACTTGAATGTATCTCATAGTTTCATAATTTCTCATAGTTTCAAGCCCTTTCTCCAAGAAGACAGATTACAAATAAATCATACCTATAAAACTCTTGTCCATAGCTGGGAAGCTATAGGTTAACAATAAGGTGTCTACCCAAAATACAGGAGACCCTTTCTGAGCCATCCTGATATTGTGAGGATTCTATTAGAGAAGCACTCTGGCTGACCAGTACCAGCCCTCATCCTTGCCATTTGACCAGCTTATCTTCTCTTTCTGTCATACAATACTTTGATGACAACCTTTATTCCATTTTTCTTCAAAATTCATCAAAGTTGTTCCAAGGCTATTGTATGCTATTTCTTACTGCCATACAGCAATACTGGTAAAAGATGGAACTTTGTTTCCCATGGAACCTTATGGACATTAAAGACCTCTGTAATTTACCATATGAATATATTATTTGTAGTTTACATATGTAATTCATTTATTTATTGGCAATAATAAGAAAGTACATTAAACACCAAATCCATAAATGAAGCTTTGTGAAGGCTGTACAATACTTAAAGTAGAATGAAATAAGGGGAAGGGAGGAAGAATAAGAATAAGGAAGAAGAGGAAGGAAGAGAGACTAGTGTTTAAAAAATATCTTTCTATGAGTCAGATTTTTTTTAAAGTAAATAAATAATTTGTCTTCCCGTAAGGCATTTAGAGAGGATGGGAAAGTTTCCCAATAGAACACTAATTTGGCATAGATGTCCTACAGGAGAAATATTGGAAATAGGAGAAATGTTTTAATATTTATGAATTTTGTTTCTTCAGGAAGTGGTCTGCCTGTTAGCAGATTTAATCACATTACCTCACGATGGCCTCAAACTTATTAAAAACATGTTCCCAAGTCAGTGTGGAACTGAAAACATTAGCATCCTTTAATAATCCACACAGTTTTCTGTGCATAATGTATCCCAATAGTAATCTATTTATGTTCAGAGTGTCATTGAGCTAAGTACCTACATGGAATGATCAGAGTGATCAACTCTTTTGACAATCTTCTCACCTCCAGCCTACCCCACCAATTCCATTATGGCCCATCTCCAGTCGACTCCATGAATAGAATGTAATAAACATGAAGATCATAAATGGAAAACTTTGCAATTACAGGGATCTGAATCCCTTTACATATGCCAGGAGCAATAGACACCATGACAAATGCAGTCCGCTATTTCTGAATTCCACAGAAGCAGAAGGTAAGAATCTCATAAACAAATGCAGAATTATCATTTAGAATTTACTTATTTCTTTGCAGTTGTAATACTGAGTTCAGATCAGCAAAATTACTTTTCATGGGGAAAAGATATGATATAAGCAGTATTTAAAGTCATTTAAAATTAGAAAAGAAAACTGTAATTGTAAAGAATAAACTCTGGGCTGCGATCCTAGAACAAAGCATGGCACATATCACTTCAAAGTTCGTAGGGATTACTGAGTGGATTGGGGTGTCTCTTCCTTATTTCCAATGGATGGAGGACCCATTGAATGTCTTTCCCCTCCTCCCACTCTTAGGTACACTAGTATCCTACTACCACATTTATCATGGATTAGTTTTTACAAAGGGATATTTACTTTGAAAGATATAGCAAGAACAAATATTTTCCCCAAAACTCAGAAGCAATTATCACAATTTGATCTCTGGGAGGAGTGGACCCAGACTAATTTCAATTTCTAGATAACAATGGTCCCATCAAGTTTGTGTCCATATGTGCATCATTTTCAGATAAGTCTCAGTTACCCTTGGGCTGGATACAGAAAATAATTCCAGAAAATCTCTCCTTGACCCTTTGATCATTACTGTTGAGAAAGCTGCAAAACCCAGTGTTACCCCAGGACACTGCAACACCCAATTGGCTGGTTCTTCTAAATTTTTGAAACTCATGATGTTAAAATCTCCAATTCCCTCACTTAAAAAAAAGAATAAAGTTGGGGGCAAAAAGAGCAAGACCTATTTCCACAGGGCCATAAAGCCTCTTTCCTTACAGCACTGTATCTCACCAATTGCTGTCAGGGAAGGAAAGAGTAAAACCAAGAGAGACAGCAGACAAAAGAAATGGTCAAGGCACTCATCAGAACTGAAAACACCTCCAATTCTGAGTCAGTCAAAAAGGCTGCTCCTAACCACATAATTAGGAGACCAGAACTAGTTACTGAATGTTCATACATGCTTAAGTCTCTCCATGGAACTGTCTCTCAGGCTATGTGGGTAAATGCCATCTGAGACACCCTGTAATGTGCCAGTCATTGTCACATAAGTAAAATGAAAATATGTAAAGATGAAAACATAGACTTTGTTCATCTTGCCTATTTTGAACAATCTTTAACTCCCGAAAGCTGAAATCAACATAATACCATTCTGAAAAAAGACCTCATAGAGTTGTAAGTAGAGCACTGACTCTGGAGACAGAAAATGTTGACTAGCTATATGACCCTGGGCAAGTCATTTGAACTCTGTGGGACTTGTTTTTTCAACTGTAAAATTTGCGAGGTGGTTGGACCCAATGAATCACCAATTTAAATCTATGATCCTATGGAAAACTTTTTTATTAGGCATTGTTGAAAATGATTTTACTTCTTTTTAAAAATAATAATAATAATATATTTTTAAACAATTGATTTTAAAACTTTGAATTCGAAATTCTTTCCCTTCCTCTGTCATCACCCACCCTTACTGGTAAGAAAAGCAATTCAATATGGATTGTACATGTGTAGCTATGCAATACATTTCCATAGTGGATATATTGTGAAAGACTGACTATATTTTCCCCCATCCTATCCTGCCCCCAACGTTCTATTCTCTAGTTTGACCACATCCCTTTTCAAAAGTGTGCGCTTTCAACTTCCCTCCCCGCCAACCTGCCCTCCCCTCCATCATACCCCTCTCATCCCATTACCCCCTACTGTCCTGTAGGTTGAAATAGCCTATTTAGTGTGCATGTCATTCCCTCCCTAAGCCAAATTCAATGAGAGTAAGGTTGACTCACTCACTTTTGCCTTCCTGTTCTTCCCCTCCATTGTAACAGTTTTCCCTTGCCTCTTCTATATGAGATAATTTGCCCCATTCTGACTCTTCCCATCTCCTCTCATTATATTCCTCTCTCACCTCTAAATTTCACCCTTTAAGTATCATCCCTTCCTATTCAATTGGTCCTATGCCCTCTGTCTGTGTATACCTGTACACATATATACATATACCCACATATGTATTGATAGGCCCATAAACCCTCCCATATAGACATACCTATGTGTGTGTGTGTATGTATATATATATATATATATATATATATATATATGCACACTTATATTCCCTTCAACTATTTTCATACTGAGAAAAGTATCATAAGTTACAATTATTATTTTTCCATGTAGGGATGTAAATAGTTCAACCTTGATAAGTTCCTTATGATTTCTTTTCCCTGTTTACCTTCTCATGCTTCTCTTCCTTCTTGTATCTGAATGTCAAATTTTCTATTCAACTCCAGATTTTTCATCAAGAATGCTTGAAAGTCCTCTTTTCCACTGAATGACCCTATTTTCTCTTGAAACATGATGCTCAATTTTGCTGGTTAGGTGATTCTTGGTTTTAATCCCAGCTCCTTTGACCTCTGGAATATCATATTCCAAACCCTTCGATCCCTCAGTGTAGAAGCTGCCAGATTCTGTGTTATCCTGTTTGTGTTTCCACAATATTCAAATTGTTTCTTCCTGGCTGATTGTAATATTTTCTCCTTGATCTGGGAATTCTGGAACCTAGCCATAATTTTTCTAGGAGTTTTCTTTTTGGGATCTTTTTCAGGAGGTGATAGGTGGATATTTTCAGCCTCTATTTAGCCCTCTGGTTCTAAAACATCAGCTCAATTTTCCTTTAGAATTTCTTGAAGGATGATTTCTAGTTTCTTTTTTTGATCATGTCTTTCAAGTAGTCCAATAATTTTTAAATTATCTCTCCTGGATCTATTTTCCAGGTCAGTGGTTTTCCCAGTGAGATATTTCACATTGCCTTCTATTATTTCATTTGTTTGCATCTGTTTAACAGTATCTTGATTTCTCATAAAGTCACTACTTCCATTTGCTCCAATCTAATTCTGAAGTTATGATTCTCTTCAGTGAGCTTTTGAGATTCTTTTTTCCATCTGGAAAATTCAGCTTTTTAAGGCATTCTTCTCCTCATTGACTTTTTAAGCCTCTGTTGCCAATTGAATTAGTTTATTTTTTAAGGTGTTATTTTCTTCTGTCAGGTTGTTGACTCTCTTTTTATGATTTTCTTCAATCATTTTCATTTCTCTTCCCAATTTTTCCTTCACTTCTCTTATTTGGTTTTCAAAACCTTTCTTAAGCTCCTCTATGGCCTGTAACCAGTTCGTATTTTTCTTGGAAGCTTTAGGTGCAGGAGTTCTGACTGCCTTATCTTCCTCCTGTTCCATGCTTTGATCCTTTTTGTCCCCAAAATAGGAGTCTAATGATATATTGCTGAGCTTGCTTTGCTCTCTTTACTTGCTCATGTTGCCAATAATTTACTTGACTTTTGAGGTTTTTGCCACACTTTCTGCTTCCAGAGAGGAAAGTTTGTCCCAAATTGCTGGGGTTTTCTCAGATGCCAGAGCTATTAGTTGGCTGTCCTCTCTGAAGCCTCCACATTTTCTAGCTCATTGGTCCCACTACCCAGGACCTCCACCCAAGACAGTGATCCAGATACAAGCAGGTTAAAGCAAGAGGTATTACCTCTCAAACTGGTTGCTTTGTCCCCCAGCATTCTGCAGGCCAGGAGCTCTGAAGCAGCCATAAGGCAGTGACTACTGCCCCACCTCAGCCACTTCTCCCTCAGGGTGTAGAGGCCACCTGCACTCCAGGACTCCCTATTCCCAAAGTTCAAACTGACCTCTCACTTTGTCCTTAGCATCTATTGGGTTGATAATTCTGGAAACCAGTTTCCCAATCCTCTTCATTTGCGATGAAAGATTTTGTACTTCATGTATCTATGAGTGAAGCTTTATTTTTATGGTTCCTAGGGAATATTTCTAAATGTTGATTCTTCTTTAGACTGAAGAATTTGTTTTCAATTGCAGAAGAGAGATAAAACCCAACCATCAACAATTTCCTTAGGGGGGAAAAGCCATCTACCTTTTTTTCCCTTCTGAATTTCTCTCTTTTTACTCTCCAGTTTCTTCCTTACTCCCATAATCATCTCTAATCTCCCCCTCTCTCTGGGGAAGAATTTTTGAACTTTCCTAACAATTAAGCAGATAAATTTGAAATGGAGTATTTAGTACATCAGTTCCAAGTTTTTCAGTAAATGCTCAGCAAGGAATTAGACTCCATAAAAATGACACTCCAATTATTGGCAAGCTGTA
Organism: Petaurus breviceps papuanus; assembly: GCF_028583685.1. Taxonomy (NCBI): domain Eukaryota; kingdom Metazoa; phylum Chordata; class Mammalia; order Diprotodontia; family Petauridae; genus Petaurus; species Petaurus breviceps. The sequence goes on from NW_027185890.1 coordinate 5,727,086, forward strand.
AGCTTTGAAAAGTTGTGAGTATTTTTTTTTCCTTTCAGTTTCTCCATTGAAAGATTCTGACAAAAAAATATACCCACCACTGTTATTCTAGTTGAGATGGCACCTCATTCTTCTTCCTTTTTTCTATGTTTTTTTTTTTTGCTTTTTGGAGGGAGAAAGGTAGGGCAATTGGGTTTAAGTGACTTGCCCAAGGTCACATGGCTAGTTTTGTGTTAAATGTCTGGGGCTGTATTTGAACTCAGGTCCTCCTAACTCCAGGGCCAGTGCTCTGTTTACTGCATCACATAGCCACCCCCATTATTGTATGATTTTGAAAAAGTTTAATCAGACACACTGGATTACTTGTTAGGCCACTCTTTTCACTTTTATGTTATGGTTAATTAGAAGGAAACAAAATTCCATGATTTGTTATTTAAAGAAACTAAATACCAAGATATGACTGTAGGAATAAAGTAATTGAAAGTGCCTGACATAAAAATCATTAAGAAATGCTTATTGACTTGAGTTGAAAGATTGCTTAGAATCTGATTACTCAGAAAAGGAGAATAGTTGGTAAGAATTTTTTAAGTGCCTCTTATGTGCCCGACACTTTGCTAAATGTTGGTGATAAAAATAAAGGCAAAATATAATCCCTGTTCTCAAGGACCTCATAGTGTAATGCTGAGAACTCTTATATGAAGAATCTGTTCCTACTTCAAAAGTGATTTCTGATTAAACAAAAAAGAACTTTTTTCAACATAATTAAAGAATTATGGACAAAGTCACAGAATTTGACAGCTGGATAATTGGTCACTTAATGTAAACAATACATGAAAGGAATCTCCAATATAACATACATGACAAGTGGACATATAGCTTCTTCTTTCAAGATATCCACAGTGGGGCAATCCACAACTATTCCAGGAAATTTCTTATACTTCGATAGAATGCTAATTATTATGAAGGAACCCCTAACCCCCTACCTCAAGGCAAACATGGCCAGTTTGTAATTAATACCCACTGTTCCAGGTTCTGTCCTCAGTGTCCAACAGAGAAAGTCTATCCTTCCTCAATATAACAGACCTCTACATACACACACACACACACACACACACACACACACACATATATTTAAACATTTGATTTTAAAGCTTTGAATTCCAGATTCAATCCCTTCCTCCCCTGTCACCCACCCTTACTGGGAAAATAGGCAATTCAATATAGGTTGTGCATGTGTAGTTATGCAAAACATTTCCATAGTGGATATATTATAAAAGACTGACTATATTTCCCTCCCTCCTATCCCATCTCCCACTTGATCAATTCTCTACTTTGATCCTGTCCCTTTTCAAAAGTGGGTGCTTCCAGGGGCAGCCAGGTGGCTCAGCGAGTAAGAGCACTCTCTCCAATGTCGAGATGACCTCAGGATCAAATCCGGGCTCAGATGCTTAGCACCACACCCAGAAACAACTGGCCATGTAACCTTGAGCAAGTTACTTAACTCCAATTGCTTTAAAAAAAAGAGTGGGTGCTTCCAACTTCCCTCCCCCCAAGCCAGCCCTCCCTTCCATCATCCCCCCTCTCATGCCCTTCCCCCCTACTCTCCTGTAGGGTGAGATACCATATTTAGTGTGTATATCATTCCCTCCCTAAGCCAAATTCAATGAGAATAAGGTTGACCCTTTTGCCTTCCTGTTCTTCCCCTCCATTGTGACTATTTCCCCTTGTCTCTTCTATATGAGATAGTTTACCCCATTTTGTCTCTCCCTGTCTGCTCTCATTATATGCTCTCACATCTTAATTTCAAGTATCATACCTTCCTACTAAATTCATCCTGTGCTATCTATCTATGTATACCTGTACACACACACACACACACTCACACACACACACACATATATATATATATATATACACATACTCACATATATATTAATATGCCCATATACCCTCCTATATAGACACACACACACACACACACACACACACCTTTCTATTCCCTTCAACTATTCTCATACTGAGAAAAGTTTCATAAGTTACACTTATTGTTTTTCCATGTAGGGATGTAAATAGTTCAACTTTGATAAGTTCCTTATGATTTCCTTTCCCTGTTTACCTTCTCATGCTTCTCTTGCTTCTTGTATCTGAATGTCAAATTTTCTATTCAACTCTGGCTTTTTCATAAAGAATGCTTGAAAGTCCTCTAATCCACTGAATGACCCTATTTTCTCTTGAAACATAGTACTCAGTTTTGCTGGTTAGGTGATTCTTGGTTTTAATCCCAGCTCCTTTGACCTCTGGAATATCATATTCCAAACCCTTCGATCCCTCAGTGTAGAAGCTGCCAGATTCTGTGTTATCCTGTTTGTGTTTCCACAATATTCAAATTGTTTCTTCCTGGCTGATTGTAATATTTTCTCCTTGATCTGGGAATTCTGGAACCTAGCTATAATTTTTCTAGGAGTTTTCTTTTTGGGATCTTTTTCAGGAGGTGATAGGTGGATATTTTCAACCTCTATTTAGCCCTCTGGTTCTAAAACATCAGCTCAATTTTCCTTTAGAATTTCTTGAAGGATGATTTCTAGTTTCTTTTTTTGATAATGTCTTTCAAGTAGTGCAATAATTTTTAAATTATCTCTACTTGATCTATTTTCCAGGTCAGTGATTTTCCCAGTGAGATATTTCACATTGCTTTCTATTTTTTCATTTCTTTGGATCTTTTTAATAATATCTTGATTTCTCATAAAGTCACTAGCTTCCATTTGCTCCAATCTAATTCTGAAGTAATCATTCTCTTTAGTGAGCTTTTGAGATTCTTTTTCCATCTGGAAAGTTCAGCTTTTTAAGGCATTCTTCTCCTCATTGACTTTTTGACCCTCTTTTGCCATTTGAGTTAGTCTATTTTTTAAGGTATTATTTTCTCCAGTCAGGTTGTTGACTCTCATTTCATAATTTTCTCACATCATTTTCATTTCTATTCCCAATTTTTCTTCCACTTCTCTTATTTGGTTTTCAAAATCCTTCTTAAGGTCCTCTATGGCCTATAACCAGTTCATATTTTCTTGGAAGCTTTAGGTGTAGGAGTTCTGACTTCCTTGTCTTCCTCCTGTTCCATGGTTTGATCCTTTTTGTCTCCAAAATAGTATTGTAAAGTTTGATTGCTCTGCTTGCTTTGCTTACCTTGTTTGCTCATGTTGCCACTCAATTACTGGACTTTTGAGCTTTTTGCCACAGTAGGATTCTGCTACCAGATAGGGAAGCTTTGTCCCAATCACTGGGGTTTTCTTAGTGCTGAAGGTATTAGTTGGGTGCCCTCTCTGAAGCCTTCAGATGCCCTAACAAGCTGGTCACGCATTCCAAGAACTCCACCCTAAACAGCAATTTAGATCCAAACAAGTTAAAGCAAGAGCGATTACCCCTCAGACTGGTTGCTTTGTCCCCCTACAATCTGCAGGCCAGGAGCTGAAGCTACCATGTGGTGGTGACTGCATGGTCATGGCATCCAGCAGCTTCTCCCTCCAGGGAATAAAGGCCGATCCAGCTCCCAAATTACAGTATCCCAAAGTCCACACTGCATGACTTCTCACTTTTTCCTTAGCATCTATGGGTTGATAATTCTGGAAACTGCCACATCTCCTGGTGATCTGAAGTCCCTCCAGCTGGTGGCTGCTCAGCCTTCCCTGGGACTAAGACCTCTGGCTCTAGCGGGGCTGGGGTATGCTCCCAGAGTGCTGCACTGGACTCTTCCTGCTGGCCTGCTGGGCTGTCCTCAGTGGGAGGTTAGCTTCTCTTTGTCATTTTGTGGGTTCTGTAGCTACAAAGTTTATTCAGAGTCACCTTTTACATGAATTGGAGGAGGTGGAAGCCAGAGCTTCACAGAACTACTGTTTCTACTCTGCCATCTTGGCTCTGCCCCGGGGTCCTTCAATTTTCTCTATATATTCTCTTAGTTGGTGATCTCATCAGTTCTTAAGGTTTAGATGTTCATCTTTGTAGTAAAGACTTCCACATCTATAACAAGCCCTAGGTTCTCGCTTGGGAGAGCTGCTCATTATTCCAGTATTACCAACACTGGACAATTTAAACCAGATGTCCTGTAGGCATTTTCAACTCACCATGCCTAAAACAGTACTCATGTATTTCTCTCCTAAACGCTTCATCCCTATTCTTGTCAAGTATGTCATCATAAAGATTCAAAACCTCAACATCATCCTTGACTCTTTGCTCTCTCCCCACATATCCAGTCAGTTGCCAAATGTTTTCATCTATATTCATCCATTACTTATTGTTTATAACCATTGCCTTCATTTGCATAGTCTCTGACCTAATGTAGTCCCTCAAAATCTGTTGTCTGGATTATTGCAATAGTCTTCTAATTACTACAATCCCTCCTTCAAACAACTAATAAAATGATAATCATGTCAGTCTCCTATTTTCCACTCAATAAACTGTAGCAGCAAGCACCCCAAGCGTCCCTAGGGTTTGCTGCCAACACAGGTTCTTGGATCTGCTTTGATAAAGGAAAGCAACTCAAAGTGGGTTAACAAGCTTACTTTAATCAGTCAGATATGTATCGTTCACCTAGTTCAGGGGGAAAAGGTCAGCACCCCAAACTTCAGAATATACAGACAGAATTATCAAGACAGAGACAGATCAAGTAGACAGATTTCCAAACTGTCCAATCATTACATCCATACCAAACAACATCTGGGTTTCAACATCTGGGTTTTTCAAAGCCGGGGGCTCTGCACAACGGCTTCTCAGAATCCAGATCAAATCACAGAACACTTCTCAAAGTGAGCCCCAAAACAAAGCTACATATCAGGGCTTATATAGCCTTCTCCTGGATCACAAAATGTAACAACCTTATTGACTCACTGCCCAATCAAGAAATCTACTGAAAAACAATCCTCCCACCCCAGGCTCCAGGTGCACTTTAGCCTAGGGGCAGGGAATATCTTCAAAATTTACATTCCCATTACATAAACTGCAGTGGTTTCTACCACCTCCAAGAACTTTGCAATCCAGTGACACTTGCCTCCTTGCTGTTCCATTCACCAAACATGCCATCTCCCAAATTTGAACATTTTCGCTTGGCTGGAACTCCCTTTTTCAAATGGAGTTCTTATCTTCCATGTTTTTTTTTCTCTCTAAGAGTCAGCAAAAGTCTTACCTTCAGCAGGAAGCCTTTCTAGATCCCCCTTAATGCTAGTGCTTTCACTGTTGATTATCTTCAATTTATCCCTTATTTGTACATAGTTTGCATATTGTCACCCCTCATTGGCTCCTTGAGAGCAGGGACTTTTTTTGCCTTCCTTGGTATTCTAGCACATAGTACAGTGCCTAGCAGATAATATTTAGTAAATAAATTCTAATTATCTGACTAACTTTTTCTGATATTTAAAGCTCTTCACAATCTGGTCTCTTCCTATTTTTATATTCATGTTACACATCATTACTCCCCTTCCATGAATTCTACAGTCAAGCCATACTGATTTGTTGTTCCTCACACATAATGTTTCATCTCCCATCTCTTTAATTTGTCATTTGCTCTTCCCCATACTTGGAATTCTTGCCCTTATTATCTCTGACTCTTTGAATTCCTGGATTCCTTAAAGAATCACTTCAGAAGGAAAATTAAAAAAATGTTGGAGATGATTTGGGAAAATTGGAACAAAAATATATTGTTGGTGGAATTGTGAACTGATCCAAACATTCTGGAGAGAAATTTGGAACTATATACAAAGATTTCAGAAAAACCTGGAAAGATTTAGATGAATTGATGCAAAGAGAAATGAGCAAAAGCAGGTGAACATTGTACACAGTAACAGCAACATTGTGTTCAGCTATGGTTGACTTATCTCTTCTCAGCAATACAATGATCCAAGACAATTTTAAGATTTTTGGTGAAAAATGCTATTCACTTCCACAGAAAGAACTGAAGTATTATCAATGCAGATTAAAGCATATTCTTCACTTTCTTTATTTTTGTCATTTTTCCCTTTTGCAAATTGTAATTGTTTTGCAGTTTCTTCTTTCACAATATGAAAATATGGAATTAGGTTTTACATGATTGCACATATATAATCTATATCACATTACTTACTGTCTTAGAGAAGGAGAAAAATTCAAATTCAAAATTTTAGAAAGAAAACAAATGTTAAAAATTGTCTTTTGTGGGGCGGAGTCAAGATGGCACAGAAAAAGCAGGAAATTGTCTGAGCTCCCACTCCAACCACCTCTAAGATCTGTAAAATATGACTCTAAACAAATTTTAGAGCTACAGAACCTGCAAAGTGACAGAAAGTAACAAATCTCTAGCTGAAGGCAAACTGGCAGGTCAACAGGAAGCATCTATCACACCAAGCTGGGAGCCTAGCAGAGTTCTGAGTTGAGCCCCTCAGTCCCAGACCTGGGGTGCCCCCAAGCAGTGGCAAAGACTGGCCACAGCAGACTTCAGGAGAGTGTATCACCAGCAGCTGTTGTGGTTTCCTGACTTCTCAACTCATAAATGCCAAAGAGAAAGTAAAAGGTCACTAGGGAACTCTGTTGGAACCAGGTGATGGAAGACCAGGGTCTGGTCACTACCCCTGAGGTGAGAGGTGGCAGAGGTACAGTGGCTGCAGCTGCTGCCTTGTGGCTCCCTCCAGAGCTCATGGCCTGCAGATAGCAGGGGGACCAAGCGACCATTCAGAGGGTAATCACTCTTGCTTTGCCCTGCTTGGATCTGGGTTGCTGTCTTGGGTGGTGGTCCTGGGGTGAGAAATGCCAGTGTGCCAGAGCTTGCGATGGCTGTGGAGAGAGCACCTTCCTCAGACTTCTGACAACATTTGCAAAAACTCAAGTGATTTGGGACACAGCTCGCTCTACTCTGGAAACAGTTCTACTGTGGCAAAGTGCTCAAAAGTCAAGTAATTGGATGGCAATATGAGCAAGCAGAGAAAGCAAAATCAGAGCATAGAATCATTTTTGGGGGGACAAAAAGGATCAAAACATGGAATCAGAAGAAGTAAACTAAGCCAAAACTCCACATCAAAAGCTTCCAAGAAAAATATGAATTGGTTATAGGTCATGGAGGAGCTCAAGAAGGATTTTGAAACTCAAGTTAGAGAAGTGGAGGACTAATTGGGAAGAGAAATGAGAATGATGCAAGAAAATCATGAAAAGCAAGTCGACAGCCTGCTAAAGGAGACCAAAAAAATACTGAAGAAAATAATACCTTAAAAAGTAGACTAACTCAAATGCTAATAGAAGCCCAAAAAGCCAATGAGGAGAATGACTTAAAAAGACAAATTTCCCAGATGGAAAATGAATTTTAAAAATTCACTGAATAGAATAATTCTTTAAAAATTAGATTTGGAGCAAATGGAAGCTAATGACTTTATGAGAAATCAAGATACTACAAAACAGATCTAAACAAATGAAAAAATAGAAGGCAATGTGAAATATTTCATTGGAAAAATCAGTGACCTGGAAAATAGATCCAGGAGAAATAATTTAAAAATTATTGGGCCACCTAAAAGTCATGATCAAAAAAAGAGCCTACAAATCATCCTTCAAGAAATTCTCAAGGAAAATGGCCCTGATATTCTAGAACCAGAGGGCAAAATAGAAATTGAAAGAATTTACCAATTGCCTCTTTAAAAAGATCCCCAAAAGAAAACTCCTTGGAATATCATAGCCAGATTCCAGAGTTCACAGGTCAAGGAGAAAATATTATAAGCTGTGAGGAAGAAACAATTTGAGTATTGTAGAAACACAATCAGGATAACAAAAGATCTAGTAGCTTCTACAGTAAGGGATTGAAGGGCTCAGAATATGATATTCTGCAGGTCAAAGGAGCTAGGATTAAAACCAAGAATCACTTACCCAGCAAAACTGAGCATAATTCTTCAGGGGAAAATATGGTCATTCAATGAAATAGAGGATTTTCAAGTATTCTTGATGAAAAAAAAACAGAGTTGAACAGAAAATTTGACTGTCAAATACAAGAAGCAAGAGAAAAATGAGAGGGTAAACAGGAAAAAGAAATTATAAGGAACTTATTAAGGTTGAACTATTTACATTCCTACATGGAAACATGACAATTGTAACTCATGAGACTTTTCACAGTATGAGGATGGTTGATGGGAATATATATGCATATATACTTATATATGTATGTATAGGATCATGTATGTGTGTATAAATACATATGTGAGTGTGTGCATATGTATGTACATGCATACATAGACAAAGGATGTAGTTGAATAGGAAGTGGTGATATCTAAAAAACAAAATTAAGAGGTGAAAGGGGAATATAATGAGAGGAGAAAGGGGAAGATAGAATGTAGTAAATTATCTCATATAAAAGAGGAAAGAGAAAACTGTTACAATGGAGGGTAAGAGCAGCAAGGTGAAAGGGAATGGGTCAACCTTAGTCTCATTGAATTTGGCTTAAGGAGGGAATAACATGCATATTAAATTGGGTATCTTACCCTACAGGTAAGTAGGGGGAAGGGGATAAAAGGGAGGATGATAGAAGGAAGGGAAGATTGGAGGAAAGGGTAATTTTGTCCCTTTTGAAAAGAGAAAGGGTCAAAGTAGAAAATAGAATAAGTGTGAGGTGGGATAGGATGGAGGGAAATACAGTTAGTCTTTCACAATATAACTACTATGGAAATGTTTTGTGTAATTACAAATGTACAACATATATTGAATTGCTTATCTTTGCAGTGGGCATGGGTGAGGAGGGAAGAAGGGAAAGAATCTGAAAATCAAAGTTTTGAAAACAAATGTTAAAAAATCATTTTTACATGCAACTGGGAAATAAGATATAGAGGCACTGGGGTATAGAAATCCATCTTGCCCTACTAGAAAGTTAGAGGGGGTATGGGGGAGGATTATAAGGGAGACCAGATTGGGGGGAGGGGTATTCAATAGTCTCGCTATCTTGGTGTGGGGGGTAGGGGAAAAATGGGGAGGAAATTTGTAACTCAAAATCTTATGGAAATGAATGCTGAAAACTAAAAATAATTTTTAAAAAAAGAAATAGAAAAAATTGTCTTTACATGCAATTGAAAAAAATAAAATATTATTTAAAAGGACTCATTTGAAATGCCCCCTTTCTGGGAGAACCTTTAAGTTTGTTAGACCTGATCCACTTACTTATTAGTGTCTTCTTGCCTAGTAATAACATATCTACCTTTTATGTACTTTTTTCTGTCTCAAGTTTTCTTTTATTTTTCCTTTTTAATATTTTATTTCCCCCTACTACACATAAAACAATTCTTAACATTTTTTTTTAATTCTGAGTTCCAAATCATATCCCTCCTATCCTTCCCTTACCCCTCCCTTAGATAGTTAGCAATCTGATATAGGTTATACATACACAATTATGTAAAACATTTTCATATTAGTCATTCTGTTGAAGAAAACTCAAACAAAACAGAAAGAGAGAAAGAAAGAAAGAAAGAAGGAAGCAAAGAAGAAAGATAGAATTGGAAACAAATAGTATACCTTGGTCTGTATTCAGATAATATCAGTTCTTTCTGTGGAGGCAGATATCATTTTTCATCCTTTGGGGTTGTTTTGGATCTCTGTATTGTTAAGAATAGCTAAGTAGTTCAAAATTGGCCATTATTACTATGTACAACATTCTCCTAGATCTGCTCACTTCACTCTGTATCAGTTCATTTCAGTCTTTCCAGGTTATTCTGAAATTGTCCTGTTCATCATTTCTTATAGCACAATAATATTCCATTGCACTAATTTGCCAAAACTTGTTCAGCCATTTTTTCAATTGATGGAAGGTCCTACTAAATTCTTTTTTTTTTTGACAAAAATATAGTGCTGCTACCTAAACCAGGAATAGTGAAAATAGATAAAGAAAACCATAATTTCCCTCATGAATGTTGATGCAAAAAATTTATATAGTGAGAAGACATTAGCAATAAATTTCAAAGGTTATGCATGTGAACAGTTGAGGTTAATATGAGGACTGATTCAGTGGTAGGAAAACTATCAGTATAATTGACCATATCAGTAGCAAAACCAACAGAAATAATATAATTATCTCAACAGATACAGATTGTAAAAAGCTTTAAATGTCAGAGAAAGTCAGATCATTAGAATTTATTAACTGAATATTATGTGATAGGCACTGCGCTATGTGCTAGATATACAATGGAAGGCAAAAAAGTCCCTGCTCTCAAGGAGTTAATGAAGGGTGACAATATGCAAATTGCAATGTACAAAACCCATTCCTATTAAAACTTTAGAAATCATATGAATAAATGGAACTAATAAACTAGTTGAAATAATTGATAACTTTAGCAAAGTTGCAGGAAAAAATAAACCCACATAAATCATCAGTATTTTTATTTATTACCCACAAAGTCCAGCAGTAAGAGATAGAAAGAGAAATTCCATTTAAAGTAACTATAGAGGATATAAAATACTTGTTAGTCTAACTGAAATGAAAAATCCAAGAACTATATTGGTACAATTACAAACACTCTCACACAAATAAAATCAGATCTAAACAATTTGAAAAATATTAATTGCTCATGGGTAGGCTGAGCCAGCATAAAAATGACAATTTTATATAAATTAATTTATTTATTCAAGGCTATACAATCAAACTGCAAAAAAATATATTTTATAGAGCTAGAAAAAAATCACGAAAAAATTTATCTGGAAGAACAAAAGGCCAAGATTACTAAAGGAATCAATGAAAAAAAAATGAAGGAAGGTAGCCTAGTCATACCAGACTTCAAACCATATTATAAAGCAGCAATCATCAAAATAATTTGATAGTGGCTAAGAAATAGAGTGGAAGATCAGTGAAATGGATTAGGCACACAATACTTTGTAGTAAATGACCATAATCATTTAGGTTTTGATGAACCCAAAGATCTAAGCTTTGGGTACAAAAATTCATTACTTAAAAATTTCTGGGAAAACTTGAAAACAGCATGGCAGAAACTAGGTATTGGACCAACATCTCATATCATATACAAAGATAAGATCAAAATGGATACATGGTTTAGACAAAGAAGATGATACCATTAGCAAATTAGGAGAACATGGAATAGTTTATCTGCCAGATACATGTATAAGGGAAGACTTCATGACTGAACAAGAGATATAGAGCATTATGAAATATAAAATGGATAAGTTTGATTTTATATAATTAAAACATTTTGCACAAACAAAACCCATGCAACCAAAATTAGAATTAAAGCAGAAAATTGGGGAGGGGTCAATTATACATTAAGTATCTCTGATAAAGTTCTCATTTCTCAAATATACAGAAAACTGAATCAAATTTATAAGAATACAAGTTGTTCCCTAGTTGATAAATGGTCAAAGGATATGAACAGTTTTTAGGTGAAAAAATTAAAGCTATTTAGTCATATAAAAATGCTCTAAATTACTATTGATTAGAGAAATGCAAATTAAAACAACTTAGATCACCTCACACCTATGAGCTTGCTGAATATGATGGAAAAGGTAAATGACAAATGTTGGAGGGGATGTGGGAAAACTGGGACACTAATGTGCAATTGGTGAAATTGTGAACTGATCCAATCATTCTGGAGAGCAACAGGGAACTATGCCTAAAGGACTGTAAAACTGTACACACCCTTTGATCCAGCAATATCACTACTAGGTCTTCAAACCAAAGAGATTAAAAAAAGGCAAAAGAACTTATTTGTACAAGAATATTTATAGCAGTTCTTTCTGTAGTGACTAAGAATTAGTAGCTTTATGTACATTTAATATAACTTATTCTGCTTGTATTGTTTACCGTAGTAGAATGTAGGGTTTTTGAAGGCTGAGATTTTTTTTTGGTATCTCCTGACTTTAGCACAGTTCCTGGCACAGAGTAAGCAATTAAATTATAGGAGACATATCATCTAGCCTGGGTAAAAAGGAAGCTGACCCTGAAACTAAGACTTAGTAGAAGGAAGGGATCCATCAAGAGATGGGAATAACTAATAAATAACAAGACTCTACTCCTCTGCATGACTTTATAGTAGATTATTATTGGCTAAAATGAACTCTATGAACTTTCTGACTTCCCTTATATTACTTGATTATAAGATTTCAAACTCAGAACCAACCAACCAAACAAAAATATCATCTACTGATTTCTTAGAGGAGGGAAAGTAAATGTCAACATCTTTTCTTATAGGTCCAAGTTTAGTTAAAGTAAACACACAGATACTAGCAGCTGGAACTTTTTTAGAAGTTATTAGCAAGCCCAGTTTGGGAGTTTGTAGAACAAAACTTTGGAACCACCAAGAGCCTACAGAGCCCTGAGACCTTCACCAAGACAAAGTTTGCCTTAGGCTTCCTTGTGAGAGTGAGGACAATGGAAAGTAGGATGGCTCAAAGTAAAAAAGACTGCTCTTAAACACTTGACCCCACCAAAATAAAAGAGATATGGTTTGCACTTTCCTTATCCTGAATTTCCATTTGAAAAATTGAAGAATGGGTCGGCTAGGTGGTGTAGTGGATAGAGCACCAGCCCTGGAGTCAGGAGGACCTGAGTTCAAATCAGGCTTCAGACACAACACAAAAACTATCTGTGTGACCTTGTGCAAGTCACTTAATCCCAATTGCCCCCCAAAAAGCAAAAAAAAAAAAAATTGGAGAAGCCACAGTGATTGAGGAAAGAATGGAGAGAAAATGATATCACAACTAGCACCACCCAGAGTCTAATGAGAACTTTATATAGTTTTGAAATCTGCTTTACAACAGATGGAAAGGAGAAAATTTCATCTTCCCAGGAATCCTCTATCCAAGAGCTTGAGACTGGTGAGCAAACATTCTCTCCCATTACATTTTATAAGCCTATGGAATGCTCTCTAAAAAGGTATCATGTCTAAGATTTCCTCATCTACACAGAAGATCTAGAAAGAAAACTGGGTGAAGAAGATAGTTAATAATGATTTTGTCTTCACCAAAGTGTTTTCTCTGTTTTTGTTTTCAATTTATTCTATATAGAATGGGCTATATGTTCATAGCATAGTAATTGTTTAAATATATACCATGGGAAATGACAGTTACCTGAGAAAGAAGAATTTTGTCAAGGTGTGGGGACTATGAGCCAAATCACAGATTGAATATTTTATGAAAATTTCATTTCATCTCCTAAACTAATTTTAAAAAGTCTTTTCTGAACCAAACTCTTGAGAGCTAGAGTGAATTGGTGAGTGGAGGAGGGTTAATAATGTCCTAAGTATTTGCAAGTTTGAGTGCTCTCCAGTGGCCAGTGGGGAACACTGCGGCCTGCTTATCAGCAGACTGTCCCAAAGGTTTATTTTAGAGTGATTTAAGAGGCCAAGTCTGTACAATAAAATACAGTGCCACTTGATAGCTAACTCAGATATTTCATTTTGAACTAATTGAATCCTCCTTAGCTGGATAATTAACTCAATGACTATAGTTTCACAATAAGGACAAGAATGCAAGGCTAAACTAAAGAGCTACAAAAAAGTGAAAGTTGGAAACACATCAGAATGCTTTCCTCACTGATAAAGGGAAGAATTGGAGGAATAGGATTTTCACTGAATACTATAAACATGAAGTTATGTAAATAGTGGTCCATTTTAAATAAAAGGCATATTTAAAAGGCAAAGGATTCCATTCTATAAATTAAAACATAAAGAAAATGCCATTATAGATGTGACAGGATCAATAACAAACAACACATGAAGTTATCTCTCATCTTCATTTTTAAAAGAATATGCTTTGTAAGGAAAATACTAACATCTTATGTCATCATAAAGTTCTAAAAAATTTTTATGATATTGCATTTTCTTTCTTTTCATTCATATGAATATTTATTCATTTATTTTTTAGTTGTCAACATTCACTTCCACAACATTTTGAGTTCCAAATTTTCTCCCCTCCACTCTCAAGACAGCATACATTTTAATTACACTTTCCCCATCTTCCCTCCTTTATATCACTCCCCATCCTTCTCTTATCCCCTTTCTCTTCTATTTTCCTGCAGGGCAAGACAGATTTCTAATACCCCATTGCCTGTATATCTTATTTACCAGTGTATGTAAAAACATTTTAACCTTCATTTTTAAAACTTTGCATTCCAAATTCTCTCCCTTCCTCCCTCCCTTCCCACCCTCATTAAGAAGGCAAGCAATTTGATATAGGTTATACATGAGTAGTCAGGCAAAACACTTCCATAATACTCATGTTGTGAAAGACTAACTATATTCCCCTCTGTCCTATTTCACCCCTATTTATTCTATTCTCTCTTTTGATCCTGCCCCTCCTCAACAGTGTTTGCTTCTGATTATCCTCTCCCTCAATCTGCCCTCCCTTCTATCATCCTACCTTCTTCAGTCCTGGTTTCCTATAGGTAAGATATTATAATAGATTTCCATATCCAATTGAGTGTGTGTTATTCCCTCCTTAAGACAAATCTAATTAGAGTAAGGTTCACTCATTCTCTCTTACCTCCACCCTCTTCCCCTCCACTATGAAAACTTTTTCTTGATTTTTATGAGATAATTTATCCCATTCTACCTCTTCCTTTCTCCCTCTCCCAGTCCATTCCTCTTTCACCTCTTAGATTTTAGTTTTTAGATATTATCCCTTCATATTCAACAACCATCTGCTATCTATCTATCTATCTATCTATCTATCTATCTATCTATCTATCTA